>NC_090929.1:454330665-454630665 GCF_040938575.1 Ambystoma mexicanum | reverse complement strand
GCTCTGAAACCTGATTGTGCGGGGTTTAGGGGATTGTTGGCTTCAGCAGGCATTTAGTTGGGAGTAGGTGGCTCGGTCAATGGGTTTGGCAAGGAACCTGGTGTTTTTAGATGGGGTGGTAGTTTTTGGGCTCGAGAAGGTCGAGGGAGGGTTTTTTTATTAGAGGTTTGACATGAACCGTTTTGAATGCGTCGGGAAAGATACCCGAGGAAAGGGAGTCATTTATGATGGATCTTGCGTGTTCTTCTGCGCAGGTGGAAGCGAAAATTTCTTTGAGGCTTGTGGCTGGGCAAGGGTCTAGCAGAGAGCCAGATGGTTTGCGTGCAGATAGAAGTTTGAGAAATTGGTCTGGTGATATTGGACTAAAGGATTCGAACGTTGGTTGCGTGGCGGTCGCAGGCGGTGGGTTGGCAGGTATGGGGGGAGGGTTGCCTGGTGGATGTAAGAGAGCCAGTTTGGTGGTTAGAGCATTTGTTCTTTCGAGAGCGGTGGCGTAATAGTGGAGCGAGAGAGAGGGTCAGGGCTGTCGTAGTGCATGCCGGTTTGGTGAATTTGGAGATGATTTTGTGAAGTTCTTTGCTGGGGTTTTTACAGTTTAGGATTCGGGAGTTGTAGTGGGCTTTTTTTGCTTTCCAATTTCGGCCTTGTGCTGATGAAGGTGTCGGGCCAAAGTGGCTCTGATCTCCTGGGTTTTGTCTTTCTGCCATTTGCGTTCTAGATATTTATATAGTTGCTTAGTGGTCTTCAACTCAGGTGTGAACCATCTAGGGAACAGGCCATTGCGGGCTGATGGTCTGCATGAGGGTGTGAGCCGCATTAGTGAGGTGTTGAGCCATGAGTCAAAGGCATCGGGGGTTAGTTGTTTATTGAGTTGGCAGGTGGGTGGTGGAGATTGGAGGAGTGCGTTGGCTAGGTCAGGAACGATTATACATTTTTTACAGCATTTGCGTAGCTTCGGAGGTTCAGATTTGAGTACGGGAAGGGGGTCGCGTGAGCGAATGGCGAAAGAAACAATGGCGTGTTCGGACCAGATGATAGGGGTAGGGGGGTTTAGATGTGTCCGGTTGTGGGAGCTAAAGATGGCATCAAGAGTGTGTCCTTTATAGTGAGTTGGGCCGTTTATGTGGGGGTTGGAGGTTAATTGCGTCTAGACCGTCAACTAGAGAGTGTGTCATAGGGTTGGTGGGGATGTCGAGCCATATGTTGAAGTCTCCAAGGAGGGTGAGGTTGGGATGGTTTAGTTGAAGGGTGGCAATAGAGTCGCAGAGGTTGTTTGAGAATTGTCTATCGTAGCCAGGGGGTCTGTAGATTATTAGGAAGCAGTGTGAGAATGACAGGGAGAGGGATAGTTTAACGAGGAGTGATTCGCAGGAAGGAATGGAAGGTTGGTTGTCGATGATTGAGGCATGGAAGTGAGACTTGAAGACAAATGCTATTCCCCCACCTCTAGAGGGACGGTTCAGTGGGATGAGGGAGTAGTCAGGGGGGAAGGCTTCATTGGCGATTGGGGCGAAGTCGTCAGAGAACCAAGTTTCGGTGATGAAAACCAGCTCTGGTTTGTCAGAGATGAGGAGGTCAAAGATGCAGTGTCTGTTTTTTGCTATGGATAGGGCATTAAATAGGATGCAGTTCACTTCGGTAGGTGTGGCTGGTGTCGGAGCTGGAGGGGAAGGAGGCGGGGGAGAGAGTGGAAACTGGAGAGGGAGAGGGGTAGGGTGGTTGATGATCGATGGGAAAAGTGGGCAAGCAGAAAAGTTGGCAGGTTTTGGATGGGAGTGGGTGGATGCGTGTGTTAGGATGATTGGGTTTGGCCCGGGGGATTTGAAGGTGGGGTGTGGGCGGTTAGGAGTTGCAGTTGATGAGAAATCGAGGGAGAGGGGTTTCAGGAAGGGTGAAATGAGGGGAGAAGGTGGTGATTGGGGGAAAGATGTGGTGGGTCGAGACAGGGGAGGTGAAGAGTGCTCAGGGATTGAGGGGGACAAGGTACATTTCCTCTTTAGTGTCTTTGTTGTGATTGGTGTGTGAGAGAGGGTGGGGGTTCAGAGTGGGAGAGGGATGAGGCTTCTGTTCTTGCTAGGGCTAGGCGTGCAGTTTTTAGGGAGGGGAAAGGATGTGGTCGGGGGAAGATGGAGGGGGTTTGTGGGAAAGGCGGGGGTGGATGATTGCAGGGCAGGGTGTGCCCGGTATGATAGTGAGGGGAGCGGGCATGATCAATGTGGGCTGGTCAATGGTGGAGTTCGGGGGAGCAGTGGTCTTAGGGTGGTTGGCTCGCCAGCGTGCCCCTCTGGCTTGGTGTTTGGAAAGGGGACGGGTAGGGGATGTGAAGGAGGGTGGGGTGATTTGGGAAGGGCGGGGCGAGAGGCAAGGCAGACCGGAGAGTGGAGGCGGTCCACGGTGTTCGGTTCTGGCAAACCCTGGTGGAGTGGGTTCCCTATTAGCTATTAGGTGTAGTTTCAGGTGGAGCTTACAGTTTATTGGACTTTATAGGTGCGGCTATATCACTGGGTGAGATTAGTCTTGGTTTCAGGGTTCCACTAAGCAGGGTGATATTATTCACTTATTCTAGGTGTTAGTGTATTAGTTGTACAAGGCTGCAGATATTAGGCCGTGTAGCTAGATCTTAGGATATGCTGATTAGGTGGCCTATTTAGTTACCACTACCGCACAATTACGCTGTTGGGTAGGCTTTCTTCTAGTAAGCTGGAATACAGGTAAGCTATTAGGGAGAAACTGAATGTAGCAACACCACAGGTATGGTTTTAGGAGGACTTTAAGTGCAGTTTAGGAGGGCTTTCCAATTGTAGTTCTAAATTCAATGGGGGCACGCGATTAGGCACATTTCTAGATTCGAGCAAGGGGCGCTATTAGGCCACTTCTAAATTTGAGTTTGTACAGATAGGATATTAGAGATGCTTTTGTATTAAGCTAATAACTCAACGCTACTGGGCACACTATTGCACAGAGAGGGATATTATGTACACAGAGAGGATATTAAGCATACTTCCGAGTTCAATGTACACAGAGAGTATATAGGCACACTTCCAAGTTCAATTTGCACAGAGAGGGTATTTAGGGATACTTCTGAATTCAACTAGGGCAAGATATTTGGGCACACTTTTAAATTCAAGTTTTGCACAGAGACGCTTTTAGGCACACTTCTAGATTGAACTTTACACAGAGATGATATTAGACTATTAGGTACACTTCTAAATTCAACTGTACATTCAATTTTATGCAGAGAGGGTATTAGGCATAATTCTAAAATCAACTTTGCACAGCGAGGTTATTAGGGAGATTAGTCGGTTCAACCAGGCACGCTATTATGCACGGTTCTAAATTCAACTTTACACAGAGAGGCTATTAGGCACAATCTTAAAGTCAACTTTGCACAGAGAGGCTATTAGATACAAATCTAAATTCAAGTCTTGCACAGAGAGGCTATTAGGTACAGTTCTAGATTCAATAGGTCAGGCAATTTAGAAATACTTCAGAGTTAAACTTTGCACAGTTCTAAGGTCAGGTTTGCACGGGGGGATATTGGGTATACTTCATGTTCAGGTTTGCACAGGAAGGATATTAGGTGCAGGTTAGCACAGGAAGGATATTAGGTGTACTTCTATTTCCAATTTACACAGAAAGGATGTTGGGCACACTTCTAAATTCAGCTTTCACAGAGAGGCTATTGGGCACACTTCTAAATTCAACTTTTCACAGAGAGGATATTGGGCACACTTCTAGGTTCAACTTTCACATAGAAGCTATTGGGCACCCTTCTAAATTCAACTTTTCACACAGAGGATATTGGGCACATTTCTAAATTCAACTTTCATGTATAAGCTATTGGACACATTTCTAAATTCAACTTTCACAGAGAGGCTATTGGGCGCACTTCTACATCAAACTTTTCACAGAGAGGATATTGGGCACACTTCTAGGTTCAACTTTCACATAGAAGTTATTGGGCACCCTTCTAAATTCAACTTTTCACAGAGAGGATATTGGGCACACTTCTAAATTCAACTTTCATATATAAGCTATTGGGCACATTTCTAAATTCAACTTTCACAGAGGCTATTTGGGCACACTTCTAAATTCAACTTTCACATAGAAGCTATTGGGCGCACTTCTAAATTCAACTTTAACATAGCAGCTATTGGGCACACTTCTAAATTCAGTTTTCACAGAGAGGATTTTGGGCGCACTTCTAAATTCAACTTTATCGTAGAAGCTATTGGGCACACTTCTAAATTCAGCTTTCACAGAGAGGATATTAGGCACACTTCTAAGTTAAACTTTCACAGAGAGGCTATCGGACACACTTCTAAATTCAACTTTCACAGAGAGGATATTGGGCGCATTTCAAAATTCAACTTTTCACAGAGGATATTGGGCACACTTCTAGATCCAACTTTCACACAGAAGGTATTGGGCACACTTCAAAATTCAACTTTTCACAGAGGATACTGGGCACACTTCTAAATTCAACTTTCATAGAGAGGCTATTGCGCACATTTCTAGAATCAACTATGGATGGAGAGGATATTATGCAAATTTCCAAGGTGAACTAGGGGACGCTACTTGGTACAGTTCTAAAATCTAAGTTTGCACACAGGAAGGCTATTAGGCACACCACTAGCTTCAACGGTTAGTTTCGTGTTTTATGAATGCAACTATATCACAGGCATGTTTGTAAATGCACACTTCTAAATGTAATGCTACCACAATATGAAGATTTTACAATGGTTTAGTTTCTAGGTGGAGTGGTAAGGTAGTATGGCGGGAAGTAATTGCTTCTGACCCTGCCCTTGCCACACTTACTTATTGTCGGCTTCTTGCTTCTCCTCCGGATACCTGCAGATACGACCTGGAGCCGTCTCTGTAGTCCTTTGCCTCGGGTCCTTAGACAATGGGCTGCCGGGCAGAGGGCTGCCCTGGGAGGGTTGGTAATGGCTTGACCTCACGGTCTCCTGGCCAATCAGGGCACGGTGGGCAGGCCAGGAGGTGGAGGAGATAATGGAAGGGGTTGGGGGGGGGGGACAATAGGAATTTTGCTTAGCTTACCATAACTGGCGATTTTCAGGGGGTTTTCGGTTTTACGTTTCACCATAACGTCCCTTTAACAAAGTTTTTTCAATGAATTTGATAGGTTTTTACTAGTGCAACTTAACCATAATGTCTACGAACATTTGACTTCATTGTGGACCTTCCGTACAGTGACCGTATGCTGGCGCGTGGCATGATGACATCTCCGAGAACCTGTCCGCATTTCACGATAAGATCTGTGCTTCGCAGACAGTTCGAAACTGCATTTTCTACTAATCTAGGAACTTTGAACTTCAAAATTTCCCTTGCACAGCTCCAACACCTATTCCTACTCATTCATTAACAATCTAGTACACAGTACATACTTTTAGCAAAACTGCTATTTATCTTAAAATGGAATCAGCTAATGCCATAACACACGTGCAACATTTTTCCCTGTCCATCTGGCCCTCCATATTAGTACTTGGTGCCTCTTCCGTCATTTTGTTCCCCATGTTTCGTTCTAAGATCTCCTGCCAAAACAAAAATGCATCCAAAAACAATAAAAGAAAAGTTCCTTTAGGAACCACCTTTCACAGTTAAAAAATAGAACTAAAAAAAAAAAAAAATAATACGCATAGACTCCATCTACTTTATATTTCTAAGTAAAGTACATAGACTCATAAGATTTCCCAACATTTCCATTTGCATTTTGTGTTATGCTATATTGTGGCGTTTATCCTCCGTTCCAGAGATGGAATGGTGGACACCAGCCTGGCAGCCCAAGTTATCAGCCCAAGCGAATGGGGGATGAAGGCCATTAGCACCCTAGGTTCCCAAAGCGGGAACGCAGGGTGCTAAAAAAAATGATTTTTCTTCCTATACGGTGTAGGAAGGAAAATCCTTTTCTAAGATGGCCACCATGGAAAGGGAAGGTGGGGTTCCATACAGGGCCCCTCTTCGCTTTCCATGGCAGCCTGCAGAAGGCAAAAAGAGAACTCTATGACCATATTACCACAAGCACTTTTTTCTTTCTTTTCAAATCTATCCCAATTTCGAATAACTTTACCACAAAGCTAGTCCCAGGTGAACATGCCCACTTTAACCCCATGTTTTGTCCCTCATGCTCATGGCCAGTAGCCAGATTGTCCGGATCATGACCTTATTCCATGACCCGGACAAACTAGCCACTGCCCATGGCCATAGGCTACACCTCAGTCACCAAAGGTATATCACTATTTTTTGTACCTACATTATGACACTTCACAAAAAATAAAACACGGCCACATTTGCAAAACCATGCTTTCAGGTCCTTCTCAATGCTCCTTACACAAGTTTGTTGGAAATTTCAAAAGTGTCAAATGATGCACACACAATCGTCATATAACCTAGCCCTCACTTGACAAAATCCATTCAGACTTTACGAAAACATTTATATCTAGATCTATAATCTTTTTGCAAACCTTTGTGTAGATTTGTCAAATGGCACCACATTTATAAGCCTTTACATTATTTTGGGACCCCCCTCTAATTGTGTCCCCTCTTGACAGAATCCCACCAAACTTTGCAAACCAAACGGGATCAGGACAGGAATATAATTGCAAAACTACATGCAGTTCCATTAAGTGGTGCCAAAGTTATGAGCCATCGAAGTACTGCTTTTCACCAAACCAGTAATGCAGAGGTGTCCGCGAACTTTCACAGGACTGTTCGCGAACATCCAGACCGTTCGTGGACTTTCTCTGCGACACCCGTTTTTTGCTTCTTGCAGCCATAGTCCATCCCATCCTCATCACCCCTCACTTCCCCAGAGATTATTTGATAAGTTTGACAAGTTCAATGTTGTGTTTTTTTAATATGCTTTTACCGCGATGTCCGCGGACACCGGCCAATGTCCGCGAATCCAAGATGGCGGGCGTTTACAAAAATCTGACACAGCTCACGCTTCACGCCAACCAATCAGCGAACACGTTGTGTGTCCGCAGACATGATGCAAGTCTATTAGCCAATCAGTGTCCTGTCCGCGGAGCGGACATAGATATCACACATTTCTTTTGCCTTACTTTTTGGTCGTTTAAAAAAAAAAACTACTGGACGGATTTACACCAAACAAAAGCACGCTTTCGGGACAAAGCCTCCACTCCTGCCGCAAATATTTTGGGACCCCCCTATAACCCTGCCCCCCCTTGACCAAACCCCATCAAACTTTGCAAAAAAATTCAGAATGGCCATATTCTTTTTTGCAAAGTTTGGTGAGGATTCGTCCAGGGGGAGCAAAGTCATAAGCCGCCCAAAAAGTGCTCTTCCTATGGGTTTAGCAACTTAACCATAACTACATGGCCACTACCGCACACAGGCCATGATATAGATATCACCCCATCTTGGCCCTTATTTGGCGTAAAGCGCACCCCAGGACCCGTGAGCAGCGTTTCCCAGTGCCTGAACCGCTTCCTGATCTGAGTGCCCGCCCCCACCCCCACCCCTGATTGGCTACTATCCTCCTGAATCGAGTCTAAGGACATCCTGCCCCCCAGCTGCCTCCATTTGCAATCCCTGCAGCAGGTGAGTGTCTGGGTCCTGCGACCCCATCTTGGCCCTTATTTGGCATAAAGCGCGCCCCAGGCCACGTGAGCTACGTTTCCCTGTGCCTGCACCGCTTCCTGATCTGAGTGCCTGCCTCCACACCTGATAGGCTATTATCCTCCCAATTCGAGTCTAAGGACTCGCTGCCCCCCAGCTGCCTCCATTTGCAATCCCTGCAGCAGGTGAGTGTCTGGGTCCTGCGACCTCATCTTGGCCCTTATTTGGCATAAAACGAGCCCCAGAACCCGTGAGCAGCGTTTCCCCATGCCTGCACCGCTTCCAGATCTGAGTGCCTGCCCCCACCCCTGATTGGCTACTATCCTCCTGATTCGAGTCTAAGGACTTGCTGCCCCCCAGCTGCCACCATTCAGAGGCAGGCGAGTATGGGCTCGCGCCTGAAGAGCCCCAGGGCCCTCCTTCTTGATCCTCTTGGGCCATAGCCTGCACTTGCAGCACTGTTGCTCCAGTCTTCCCCCACCCCCTTGCATCCACTTCCTCACTTCCCCGCTCCCACCCAACACCACATTTCAAGTGGAAGCGCGGTGAGTGCATGTAACTATCTGCCCAATTCGGGCCCCCATCCGGTCTTCCCGGGGCAGCCCTCTGCCCGTGCAGCCCTGCGGCTAAGGGCCCCAAGGCCAAGGGAGGCTCCAACAGAGGCAGCCCCAAGAAGCGTCCGCAGAGGAAGCAGGGGCCAGCCGCCAACCATCACCCACAAGGACCAGCAAGTTGAGGGGTTAAAGGACTCTACCAGACAGTTGGTCTGGAGGTGCCAGGCAGCACAGGCAAGTAAGTAGGCATTTATCTATTTATGTATGTGGGTTACTCATAGAGGATTTGATACGGCCTGAAAGCCTCTTCAAAGTGTTGCAGTTCTTTAAAGAGATGTTAGGGTAGGGCAGAATAGTAGAGAAGGTAGGAGGGAATTAGCGTATGGACGTGGACTGGAAAAAGACAGAGAAGTCCCATGGTGCAGTTAGTGTCTGCAGACTGGTCTTCCGCATGCCTGGCCACTGCCCACCCCCATGAATACCTTTACCTGGTGGAACAAGAGCTAAAGTAAGTGGCAAGGAACTCCCTGCCAGGTGCCCTCCTGTTCCTTTCTCTAGATAAATGGGACATTTTCCCAGGATCAGGACATTAGGGTTAGAGGAAGAACATTGCCCTCAGTGGTGGAAAGGGGTGGGTGGCGACACTCTCATTGTCTGGGGGGACAAGAAACACAATCCCAAACTCTGTCCCTAAGCTCTTTGTGTGACTGTGCAGTAATGAGGAACTTGTGACTCAGGCCACATTCGGTCCACATGGCCCTCATGGATCAAGTTGGAACCCTGGTCTGACACAGCCTCCATGCCGAGAACAACTTCAGAGAAAAGAGAAGCCCTGATTGTACAATAGCAGCAATGCTGCTCAGGGGCAGCACCTTCTCTATCAGGTCACGCGCCCCCAGGGAACTCAGGTAAACCTTTTGCTGGGGGTAGTGTGCTAGTCACTGGCATCGTCAATGTTGAGGCCACTGTAAATCGCGCGTCTCTCTGTAAAGCGATTAATGCTCTCGCTGTCTCCTCTAACTGGATCTGCTACCACCCCAGCCACTTAGCTTTCTTAATGAACCGATCACCCACATTTCCAAATGCTCACTTGCACTCTTATTGGATTCATGAAACCTATCTAAGCCCTGGATCGCATTTTCACAAGCGTCCTTAGAGGTGCCTTTTGCATTTTGACATTCGCCTTTTTCTAGCTGACTTGCAGGGAGGGTTTCACACCGACTCAGGTGCAGACGGCCCAATAAGAAATTCCTCTGCACCAATACAAACAGAACCAGCCAAGTTAAGACGTTCAACCACAGAACGCATGCACTGACACGCTCTTTGGGGACCCTGGGGCGACTAGGAGACTCTGCTGCTACTGGTATGCTGTGTTTGCTAATTGTTGTGCTTCGAGTCGTTGCTTGCATCGCAAGTCTCATGTTCCCACATTGGAAGGTTCAGTCCATCTACTTTGCTGCCGAGTCCTTGGCTTCCTCTTTCAGCTCAGTTGCCAACTTCCATTGCTCCATCTGTGCTCTCGCCCTCTCCAGAGATCGACAGACTTTCTGGTCTCCTGCTGTGTTCGATGCAGTACAATCTCCAGATGTTTCAGCCAAAGGCTGCAACTTTCAACTACTACTGTTGCAAGTCTGCCCACCAGAGATGGCAAGAGGACTAGAGGTGAACATTGTGCAGGAAAGTTGAGGGCAGGGAAGGTTTTTCCGTCTTCTATGTCCTCTGCATGCTCGTCTATTTCGATGTTGTCTTCTTAGAGAATCTTGGCCGTTTCCCTCTGGTACTGGAATCTGTTTTCAGGAGCACTGGCATGGTCCGGCTGCTCCTCCTGAGATTCCTGGTCTGTCTTCATAGTGCTCAAGGCAGACTTTTCAACGACCAGAGCTACTTTGTAAAGGTTTACCTGGTTTTACTGAACTGGAGTCTCTATGGATTCCATCTGCAGTGATAGGTGTTTTCTAAGATTTGTCATCTGATTCCACTGCTTCAAACAGATGCCAGGAATCTTCCCCAGATCCTATATATGGTAACATGAGTAAGTTTCCATCATAGGAAGGACAGGGCTCCTTATATCCCTTGGTTTATTGGTAGGATTCTATGTTCTTTTATCACAAGGTTTTTTGAGTTTTTTCACAAAACCTTTTAATTGAAAAAAAACCTCATCAAACCTTTTTCTAATATTTGGTTTTTTTTAAAGATATTTGGGGGGTTCCCTCCCAAGCCCCCTTTTCCTATTATTTAATCCCTATCCCTAAACTCCCCACCCCTTTCGTCCCCTTAACCAACACCCTTATTTTTCAATGAGTTTTTTCAATGAATATTTTTCGTAAAGAAACTCATCGAAAAAACTGGGTGGCAAAACGGCTGTATACTATTAGTAGTTGCAATAAATGAGGCAACTCCAAGCTCTTGGGAAGGAAGCTAGATGGATAAGACACAGAGGGTAACACTGGAATTACTTGCCTTCCAGTGTGTTGGAATTACTTGAATTCCAGTGTGTCGGAATTACTGGCATTCCAGTGTGTTGGACCACCATACTGCATACTGAATCCCTTACAGGTGGGAACATTCCCTGTGTACAATACATGAGCAGTGTCAAATGTAGAAAGTTGCCAGTCTCGTTGTGCAAACATTTGTTTTCTGTCAACCATCAGTGTTAAGTTCAATTGCAGGGCCATGCATGGTTGTAGGGCTTACCAGAGCTCGATACAGTCAGTATTTGAATGTTTGGTACCGTGGTGTGGTGCTGGAACACTCTCAATTAAATTGGGGTGCAACGCTAGTTTGTAATGCAACACTAGATCAAAGGCTTGGCAGTAGGTGATTGATTGAGTGGAAAAGGGGCCCTGAATCTGGGCATTTAACACTGCAAGAATAGACACTGCGTGTTCAGGATTCATTTCTGCGGCACAGAACCTGCAACCTGCAACCTGGTGGTTTGATTTCTAACAGTCCACCTGTGAGAGTTTGCTGCTCTGGAGCAAATCAGGCCAGAAGATAGTCTTCATTGAAACGTGGGGTCCATTCAGACAAACTGCTAAATGTTTGGGAGCCTCTTGGGTTCCTTCAGAGAAGCTGTTAAATGTTCTGCATCATGTGATCAGTGCTCTCAGCACTATGCTCTTGCCAGGGTTAGGGAGTACAGGACACTTATTCTGCACTTCCTCGAGTTTCTGTGGCATCGGGATCGGCTGCTGGTGAAGTGTTCTAAGTAGGGGTCCAGGGTTAGGTCCATTCAAGCAGACCATTTTGACTCGGTAGAAGTGCTGGTTCAGTGGGAGACGCTCTTGAACTCTAGTGATGGTGAGCCAGTTAAGGAAACAATAAGATGGTGGTGCAGTTTCAAAGATGTAGCACGTTTTCCAATGGGGTTTTACCATTATAAAACGCTTCTGTGAATTAGAGCCTCAGTTGGCATAGTCAACACATGGATGATTCTCAAGTCCTCCTCCCACTACCACGTGACTATGAATCTGACGCTAAATCCCTCAACACCATATACACAACTATCCAAGCTTGGATGGCCCTGAATGGACTCTGTCTCAACAGTGAAAAACTGAGCTTCTCCTGATTGGGTCCACAGGAACCCTAAGGAATCTCCATACCCAATTCAGTCACTTCACTATTGATAACATCATAATCCCAGTCTCCGATTTAGTAAAAACGCTTGGAGTCTACTTAGACTCAAACCTCTCCATGACCAGGCAAGTCAATTTTATCGCCTCTGTCGCGGTGTACCACGCTAAACTTCTAAACGCAGCCAGACCTTTTTTAGCCAAGGACAATTGCCTAACCATTGCCAGAGCCATATCAGGGTCAAGACTCGTAATGCCCTTTTCTTGGGCATGTCAACAAAAAACATGGAGAAGTTGCAGGTTATCCAAAACAGCTTGCTTCGTACAGCATTAGGCATCCCCAAAAGAGAACATATAACCGCAGCCAGGAAACAGGCACACTGGCTACCTATTAGAGAGCGCGTCCTCTTCAAGACCCCCGCCTTGACCCACAAATGCGTCCACCAAACTGCCCCTCCTTACCTGCACCAAAGAATGCACCTATCCACATCCACCAGACCAATCAGAACTCCGTACTCCAACAGGCTTACAGTTCCCAGAATTAAGCGAGTCAGAGCAGGTGGAGCCAGCTTCCCCTACCGGGCAGCCCTGCAATGGAACACCCTCGCCATCCCTCAGAGCAGAAAACTCACACATGGCCTTCTGCAAAGCGATCAAGACGCTACTCTCCATCTAATCACCACCAAATGCCTGTTACATATATTGCCTGCCTAAAATTTATAATGTATGGAACTAACCTGTATTGTACTCCAAAGGCATCTCTGATGACCAATGTAACTAAGCACATCACATGTAACAGCGCCTCAATGCCCATGGGCTGTTTGTGAGCTATATACATCTAAATAAATAAATAAACAGCAGTTAACTGGCTATGTCAGCTGGCAGTGTGTCTCTGTGCTTGTGGTCTTGCCAGTTCATCGGCTGCCTGTTGGCCAGCCTCATTCCCAGTCTACACCCATGGTGTGCTCCCTGGAACTGATAAGGGACTTCCAGCGACCGGTGTGGCTCTTTACTACCAGCTTTTCAAGAATTCTCAAACCGGGAAAAATAGAATGCATGGTGTAACTGAAGTCCCTCAGACAGCACATCGATAATCACGGCGTGGATACAATTTAGGACCAGTGCTGTTCAAGGAAAAATCAACAATAACAACAAAAGTTAGAAATGGCAGAAATTCTGACTCAGAGGTGTAGCTAGGGCTTTCAATCTCACAGGGAAAAGAGCATCTACATCTTGTGAGCTATGGGTGCACCCGGTAGTAATTCCAACCTCTGGTCTTGCAGTTCACAATACTAATATATGCCTAGAAATACAATATCTGCACAGAGTGTGATATGATTGGTCTAATTTAATAACTTTTAAACCCAGTTGCAGGCAGTACACTACTTCAGTGAATTCTTGTTTGTGGGAATAGGAGAGATGGCGAGAATGTGCAAACCTTTTGAGGATCTTAGAGGGTGCAGGTAATGAATTGAGGTTGTTCCTCGCTTCTGAGCAGATTGAATGGCTTCAACGAAGATCATCCTCTTTGGTGTAAATCTGGACTTGGGAAGGATTCGGTACAGATATGAGAGGATCAAAAGGCATACAACAAAGTTCTTCTTGGGTGTGAATCTAGACTTGGGTAGGATGCAGTACAGAAATGAGAGGATGGTGGGGCATACGGCAAAGATCTTCATCTTGGGCCTAAATCTAGACTTGGGAAGGATGCAGTACAGCTATGGGAGGATTGAGGGGCACAGAACAAAGATCATCTTCTTGATCCTAAATCTAGAATTAGGAAGGATGCAGAACAGCTATGGGGGATGAAGGGGCATACAGCAAAGATCATGTTCTTGGGCTTCAATCTAGACTTGGGTAGGATGCAGTGCAGATATGAGAGGATGGATGGGCATGCAACAAAGATCTTCATCTTGGGGATACATCTAGACTTTGGAAGGATGCAGTAGAGATAAGAGATGATGGAGGGGCATACAGCAAATACAATCTTCTTGGGCATAAATGTAGACTTGCGAACAATGCTGTACAGATATGAGAGGTTGGAAGTGCATACACCTAAGATGGTTTTCTTGGGTGTGAATCTAGATTTGGGAAGGATGCATTGCAGATATGAGAGGATAGAAGTGCACACAAGTAAAACCATCTTCTTGGGTGTGAATTTTGGCTTGGGAAGGATTCGGTACAAAAAGCCAGGAGACTGAAATGACAAAATGTGGAGCTACTAGGTGAAGATGTGGCTGCAAATAGGCCCTTTAGGAAAAGTTGAACAAATGCTGGGTCAACATATTTCTTCTACCTGCAGTGGAGTGTGGCCAGTCGAACATTTTGTGGGCACATTGCTCTCGCTTTAAATAGAGGTGTCAGAACCTCACCGAGGTAATATTATCTGAGCCAGTTAAGCCAGACCTCAGGATGTGGCACATGGTTATGGAGGGATTCAATAAGGTGCATATATTGTATAAGGAAAATCCTAGGGCACGTCATGCAGAGATATTTTTGAATCTGGCTTGGGGATATGTGGTTTGGAACTGAGACTAGTGGGCCGAACAGCAGTCTAAGCAGTATAAAGAATGGCTCAGCATTGCATTTCTGGATATCTTCCCTTTAGGGCTGACGGTGGCCCACAGGGGCCATTTTTGCATGCTCTAAAGGTGAATGTCAAGGTAGACAATGAGGCAGCGCTGACTGCCAAACAGATGACTAGCTCGAGCTACCAAGTTATTGATTCTGCTCAGAATGCTTGTCATTGAGGGCATGATGCTGAACATGGAGTCTCTTGCGAAGACACATTGCAGGAGTAGATAACAACACTTTGAATGCCTCATCTCATTTGCATTTGAAGCTGTTTAGATTCCTAGTGCAGAAAAACAGCTGGTACAGATACTGGAGGAACTGTGGAGTTAAAGTTGGGGAGATTCGGTAGCTAAAAGTAGCAATGCATATTAAAAGGAAGTAGAATTTACACAAGTATAGTGTAAACAAAATTATGGACGTTCTTAGTGGATGGAAGGCCTCATAGAATAATGTCTGCCTGGAGGTTCTACTAAAGGAGAAGGGAAGTTGTGGTCGGAAATCCGCTAGCAAAACGCAGGCATCGCCTGGAGGAGTGGAAGAGTTGTAAGGCACCTCTATTCCGAACTCAGCCATTTCTACAATCACCTTCGCCATTGACAACAGGAAGACGTGAGCACAAACCAGTCAGGAGTAAATAAGAAAAGCTTGAAATGCACCCACCACGTCAGCCCCACTAGAATGAGAAAACCATGTACTTAGCAGACATCCTGGGTGTTCCTGCTGCTTAACAGATCCTAACCTCACAATCAACCACACATGCCACTTCGACCAAAACCAATGATATGGCGCCACAACCCTACACTGCATACTGGTTCTCATGCCCCCGGACACCCTGCTGAAAGCCGCATATCTGAATGCCACACTGATGGCCAAATCCCCAGACTGAAAAGCTAGTTCTGACCCCCACAGATGCTATTCTGGCCTGGCTTTCCTTGACATCCTCCTGGTTCTATTGCCCGTGCATGATTGTATGCCCCCCACTCACGACCGAGAGACACAAGTTGGGAGCATAAAAAATGTCAGAAACTTTGAATGCGTCATGACAACTTACCTGCACCAAAGGATAAGAAACAATACTATCCTCGAAATGAACCTAGTTGACAAGGTTTACTTGAGACACTCGACATAATTGAAAGAAGCCCTAAGTTAATGGGTAAACAAAGATATAGTAACATGTAACCATGTGCTCAGCAACAAAGTATCCATAAAAGATAGAGAGCCAACTTAATTTGTGAAAAGCGAAATAAAAAAAATAGTGAGAGCAACCAAACCTTTTCACCCAATACTTTAGCGATGAGTTTCTCTATTTCTTAGCATAATTCAAAGTCGTCTCCTTTGTTACACACACATTGTTATCAATCAAAGTAAGAGTCTTTTGAAATTCTTTTTTAAACAAATCTGAATCAGGGCCCTGCCACTGCAGACAACCCACATCAGGGAAAACCAGAGGATACATTCTACCTAAATGGAAAAAAGATGATACACAATTCACAAAATATGTAGATTTAACGTAAGAATACTCCATCCTGGGAAGAGCCATCACTTTAGTCGTGGTTCTGGTAAGAATGCACATTTTGATATCCTCTCCCCCTAGCTATACATTTGAGGATGGTACTAAGAAGAGGACCCAATTAACACACAAAGCTTTATAAAGTGCCCCAAAAACTTTGGAATATACTGAGAGCTGCTCAGAAATGCTCGTGCTCCACAGAACATGAATGTGGGATGGCTAAACCAATACAAATCTAGCAACTTCTTTGGTGGAATGAAACCTATCCAAAGGAGTGCCATGCACCATCTTGGAAAGTAAATGGTCTCGGGAATATAGCTCTGGGGCAAGTCTTGGGAGGATAGCTGAGGGGCAACGCACTCGCTTTGGAAGCAAGACGATGCGGAGCAACACAGGATTGATCCCTGGGTCCATGCTTAGAAACCTCTGGGTATTAAGTGCGTTATAAATAACCAATTATAATTATAACCATAATGATTGAATGCCTTCGGAGACTGGTAGTACTAAATTACGTTTGCATTGATTATGTGCATTGTCCTGTAGCTATATTTGAGGGTCTTAACCCTCCAATCAGTTGTTGATGCAAAATCTTATGCTGGACATAAGCATGACGAGGGATGACATATCTGTGAGTATCCTCCGACAAAGTAGGACTCCTAGGACTTGCAGGAGCAACCTCATAGCACAAGCTCAAAAGCTACTCATTATTAAATGCAAACAGAGCCTTTCCTCATAAGTGCAATCCCTCCTGGTTAATTGCACGGTGGGAGGCATGGAAGACACAAATAAACGCCTTCCTCAAAAACATGCTTACCCAATAATCTGTTCCAGAAGGTATTGTGAGAGGTAGAATTGCCTCACATGTCAACCATGCATGTCTCCCAAATAATACATGTGCCTTAATATTACTGGGATGCATAATGTATGTTTTAACCATATCACAATTGGCAGAGAAATACGCCCAATGTACTTGGCAATTATCATGATATTCACTTCTGCAATAAATGCATATCCCAAAAATAGATGCCTCGCTTCTGAACAGGCAGCATTCATCTCCATCATCAGGGGCACAATAACAGAGTAGTTGTAATAGTGCAAAACCGAAAAGAAAAAGGATGTTTTGCCTGAACACCATTCTTAACTTGGTAGTACATTCTCAAATTTACCATTCCCAAGTTAAGTTTATGTAGCGCAACAAGAAACCTCACATGGGTCTGTTTTTCCCAATCCGTATTATTTTCTCGCAGTGACATGAGAAACTACGCACAGTTTTTCAATTCATGATTGGTTCACACAGGGTCAGGAAAAACTTAATGCAGGTCTTTTTTTTTATCTTTGCTAGGTTTGTGACAAGAGAAACCTCATGTGGGTCTTTATTCGATCCGTACTAGTTTCATGCAGCAGCACAAGAATCTTTGCACAGGTTTTTTTCGATCCATGGTAGTTTCATGAAGCGACACGAGAAGCTTTGTGCAGTTTCCATGATCCGTGCTTGTTTCACACAGCAACATGAGAAACTTTGCACAGGCTTATTTTAGATCTGTACTAGTTTTGCATTGCAGCATGAGAAACTTCACACAGTGTTTTTTAACCCTGCTAGGTTCGCGCAGCAGCATGAGAAACTTTGTGGTGCTCTTTTGATACGCAAGGGTTGCGGAATGGTGGATTGTGGCGAAACGGATAGAAATCTTACAGATTTTGCTCCCTCAGCTGGCAGAACGCAATTTCACCCAGCCCTACTTGTGACCAATTGTGTAGCAAAAACCTTTTTTCAAAAGAAAACTTACCAGTGAGAGATAGCAACTAACTTGTTGTAGAAACAGGCACAGCAGACCTACAGCTACATGTAATGAATCGCTGAGCAATCACAAGTAACATAAACATGAAGCTGCTATTTCAGTCAAATGTATTTGTCCATTATAATCCCAAATACAAAATCCACTTGAGTATGGCTCACCTCTTTACCCAAAATATCAGTTACTTTTCTAATAACCCCAATTTAACATTTCAGCAGTTGATGACCACTGAAAAACATGAGTTTGCTCTTTAACAATATGTTACATTTATAAGGATTCCATTGAAAGGATAGACTATTGAGTGCATACGTGGAAGTACATGGCGAGAGGGAATATAGAGGCTTGAAGGCAGGTGGCAGAATTTAGGGTGGGAAAGGTGGAGTGTGTGGGTGATCCCTCCACTGCTGTGTCCTCCACCACATCATTAACATCCTCTTCTGCATCCGGTGGACTTGGCAATCACCTATCAGTGGCAAAAGTGTGTAAAAGGAAGCACATAAAAAAGATGCCACACACAATCACAGACCCATACATCACTCTGTCTCTGGTCCAATACACCTGAAAGCCAAAATGCGAGGTTGACGCACAACTGGATTATTCAAAAAACAGTAGTGATTTGGTATGAGAGGATAGTCGATTCAATATACTTTTAGGGTTCAGGGGAGAAAGAAACGACCCTGACACTATTGGTCATCAGAACAATTGTAAAGAACTAAGTGTCCTCAATTGTCGGACACTCCCGTCACCTGCATACCCTTTTCTGGCAACTGCCAGCCAAAGGTTCAGGAGAGTCGTAAATATTTGATCTTAACTACTAAATACAAGTGTAGGTGTAATTTAAAAAAAAATCTGGTTTGTCTCATTTTAACCCAATTGTGCAATTCATAAAAATGATGTATTAATCATTGGTGTATAGTACGAAAACAATAATAAAGAAATTTAGAGCTTGACCAGTTTCGGGATAATGTATCCCTTCATCGGGATAAAATAAACTTTACATTTGTTTAATTCAATGGTGATTCTTTAAACTCCAAAGGTATCTACAAAGTTAAGGGAAAGGTAGTAGCAATTCCTTATAAAACATTCAATATGTATGATGATGAGTAAGAGGCAAGCAACTGCATAACAAGATCACCTGTGGATATTCAACTATGGTTCACGTACATCTGTTTCTTAAGTTCTTCTTGTAATGCGGCTATTCTAGCTCATTACTGGGTCTGTTTAATACAAAAATAAATAAATCAAGGGTTGTCTCACTGTCATGACCATCTATCAAGTGGAAATCATGAAGGATAATGAGGAAAATATACCTTTATGGGGTACCCTCTGTGGGGAAGAAGTGTTTGTGTAGAAGCAAATTGCTCTGAGCGGGCGCCACCTCTGTCAATTTCTGCATTGGTCCATGAAAATACATAGACTATGTTATAATAATTGAATACTGCATGATTTGCAAATTGTACAGATATAATGCTATGTCATACCGGTGGGTAGATCAGTCTGTGTTCGTATTAGTGCATTTCAAGTTTGAACTCTTCGAGGTATTCACTGACTCGGAATGCCCTGAAGAGTTGTCATGCTGAGAAGCTGCCTCACTGCTCTGTAATGACAATGGATACTTCATCTTTAGTACAGAGTTGTTAGATTAGCACACGCGGCAATAAGCCGGATGCATTCCACAGTATATCTACTTACCTCTGGGAAGCTATGATCCTCTGTTAGCAAGTAGCGTTCAATCTGTGCTGCGGCAAAGTGCCTAAAGTAAAAGTTTCAGGCGATTGGCCGTTCTGTGTAACGGTATGTGTTTTTAGGTCCTCTCCTTCTGCTCCAATGCAGCCAGTTCTTTTGGTTCTGAAACATCCCATTGACAAGTTCTATCACTGAACAGGACTGCATGTGTGCATTTTTAGCTGTGCTCTGCTGGTGTCTGTGGGTTGCGCGTAGGTTTCTGGGTTGTGCTTAGGTGTCAGGAACCATGGTCTATGGCAAGGAAGAGCCACTGGGTGGTAAGTTTCACGTCATGTTAAGTGTCATGAATCATATCTCTTATCCCTTACATGCATTGCATTGTGGGTATATTCACCAAACAGCCATGTCCTCCTGTTGGTCATGTTCTGTATCAACCATGAGACATTGATCTTTAAAGGAAATGACCCGCAAAGCACGCTCTTCCCTGAATTGATAAGGATTTGTAATTAGAGAGATGAGTATATACATATATGTAAACAATCAGGGTCAGTCAGCATCAATTATTTATTATCACGGAGTGTCAGCCGACACGTGTTTTAACAAAAATGTCGTTCTCAAGGCAATCTTCTTATGAGTCAATGTATAGTCGATCGAGACACGAAATTCGCTCAGAATTGGTTCGTAGTACTATGTGTCCTGTGGCAGTGGTTTCTCATTATGATCATCATCCGGAATTGCAGTTTGCAGTTTGCTAAGGTTCCTGACTTGGAGGGTCATTCAAGATCCATTTATCTAGTCTCCCCATTAGGCAAGAAGTGATTACAGGTTTCCTGTGTAACAGGGTTCGATCCCTACTCCATACGGAACGCAAGATTAAAGTGAGACATAGATGATATCATCTGTGGATCCTGAACATTCTGCCTAGGTTCTACTCACCTCTGTCTTGACTTTTTGTCAGAAGGGTCATCCAGTGGCTCCCATGTGTATAGAACTCACTCATCTGCCTGCCCCTCTCACTCTCGACCATCCCCTGGAGACACTGTTTTCCTGCTTTCTGTGGTTGCTCGACATCTCATCTTCCCTACTGAATATGGGCTTTCAGTCCACCACCTGCCATATCTGTCTTGCACAGCCAGCTGGACTTGTTAGACTCTCCAGAGATTTCACCATATATTCTGATTGACAGGTCAGTCAGGACTTTTATTTGCCTCTTCCCCCTTTGCCTTGCATTCTCCTCCTCCTCTCGCCATGGCTTCTTTGTCTTTCCATCCTGAGGAGCCGTGAGTTGCATCACAAGTCCATGGACATGGAAGAAAAACTACCTGTTCTACATTAATCTCACTGCCTTGGATGGCACTCTATGGCAATCCCTACTTAGATTGCATATTTCCAAAATGTCCTTAGCCCCGGTGATACATGTGTGGAACCGTGCAGGGATACATTGCAACATTCCCTTCCACCACTCTTGTGTTTGGTTGCTTTTTTGCCCTATGTGGGTTCTACCATATACAAATGTTGTTCTTTGAGTAAACAACAGTCCTGCCCATCTGGGCAACATGCATAGTGTGTATTCACCTCACCTCTAGTCGTTATCAAGTATTAATGCCCAGCTCATGGTTGTACAGTATTATGGATACATATGTAAGTACTGAGTTTTATATAGCACAAACCAAGCTGTGAAGCAACAGAGCACTGAACAAGGCGATACAGTATCAGGGTACAATAATAAGGATTCCATTAAAAGGATGGACTATCAAGGGTACACTTGGACATGGGAAGGACATGGAGAGAGGGAATATAGAGGGTTAATGGCAAGGCACACAGATTAGGGAGGGTGAAGGTACGCATGCATATGTAATGTTGTGCTCACACTTGGAGTTTGTACTAATCACCATATGTGTTAAAAGAATGTACCCCTTTGTTAAAAGAAGAGGCCTTCTCTTTATACAGCGGCATTTAAGACCTGCTGACCTGGCAAGAACTTGTTTTTAACAGAAGAATTGTGTTTGGTCACTGTATGTCGAAGCATGCTGAGCCTGCTAAAACTATCTGCAGATTACGGGTGGGGGAAGGAATGAGTAAGCACAGCCTCGTGCACAGAGATAAGGACACAGAGGGGCACGAGAGAGCGAATAACAGATAACAGGAAACCACAATAGCAGATGTTGAACTGTTGACCGTTGATGCAAAGTCATGACTGGGAGGAACCGCCTTGTGGTGGACATAATCTATGTGCAGCAATGTATGACAATGTAAAACAGATGGGTATAAAAGGACCACGATGTGCAGGGGAAAGGGCGGCACTTTGACGACTTGCTTTGCGAGACGGTTGAACTTGTGGCCCATTCGCGAATGCTTGTGTGTTAATAAAGCAATGTTTACTCAACTCTTTTCTGTTTGAGTTTTTATAGGGTCCCTTTTGTACTGGTTATGGTGACGGCGAGAAATCGCACCCACAAGGGAAAGGTGGAATGCGTATGTGATCCCTTGACTCCTGTGTCCTCCACCACATCATCAATGGTATCGTCTCCTGTGGAGGTGGCAAACCCCAACTCAATGGCCACATTGTGTAAAAGGAAGCACAGGAGAAAGATGTCACACACATTCACTGACCCATACATTAGGGTGTCTCTAGTCCAGTGCAGCCAGTTCTATTGGTTCTTGAGCATCCCGGTGGCAAGGTCTATCACCGAGCAGGTTTGCATGTGTGCATTTGTGTAGCTTGGTTCTGCTGATGCTGTGCTCAGGTATCAGGAAACATTATCTGTAGGAATATTCTGTATCACCTGTGGCAAGTGAGAAACACTGTGTGGTCATTTTCAGTACATGTGTGTCATATGTTAAACGGCATGAATCACATCTTTTACATACCAAACAGCCATGTTCTCCTTTTGGTTATGTGTTTCAACAACTCTTGAGATAATGATGTTCTTCATGTCCATGGCATCATGGGTGGATCTTAGAAATTGTGCCTGGGTTCCACTCACCTCTGTCTTTCCTTCCCATCTGGGAGTCTTCCAGTAGCTCTGCCTTTGCCATTCCACCTCTGTCTCCCACTCCCTACCCTCCTGTGCAGGCAATGTTCTCCTGCAGGCCTTCTTAGATTCCCCACAGATTCTTCACATATTCCACATGATAGCTTAGTCAGAACTTCTGTTTACCCCCTCCCCCCACTACTGTTTGTCCAGCTCTGCCTGCTGTCTCCATGGCTTCCTGTGTGCAGCCTGGAAACGTTTCACATATGTGTGTGAAAATCGAATGGCTATCACATATAGCCCCTGTTCTGACCCTGGACTGCAGAAAGGGTTTGTGCCTCCATCGACCCAGGCAGGGGGTGGTCCCCACGGGAGCAAACCACCTAGACCCGCATTCCAGCTGCAACGGAGGTGGTGCACTGCAACCTGCAAATAAAAGATACTGATAAACAGGAGATGGGCTATGCCCCGAGTCATGACCTTATTCCACTCCAATGGGATACAGACACCAGGGTGGATTTTTTTAGAGACCTCAATAGGGACCCCTTTTCATTTATCAAAACATAGACACAATTTCTCAGCAAACTTTTCCTTTACATTCCTATTCAAACCCCTCTTCTGTTTCCCTGACGTGTGTCCTTTCTGAGTCAGTCCACCCTCCCTTAGAGGAGTCAGATGGAGAACCCTAGGTTGGCTGTGATGTAACATGCCCCTAACGTCTATCTGGCAACACCCACTGTAGAGGGGGGTCATTGCCCCAGTGGGTGGTCGCACCCCGTAGGCGGCCTCTAGCAGACCCACCAGTTCTATTACCTGCTTCACACCACGGTACCAACAATCTCTTTTTTTACTTTTTAGTGTGAGCTATTAGGTGGTGCTTAAGCACCATCTATAAGCCAAAACGGTTGCATTGGAGTACAGGAAGGAGGGAGATGACATGTGAGGAGGGTCACACAGCTTGTGGGTGTTTGGTTTTTTTACCCACCCATTGACTTCTGACTTCCTATGGCCATGCTAATCCCTATGGCCATTCCCATCCACTCTTTGACTTCCCTGCCAAAAACACATCCCGCTGGGATCTCTTTGAGCTTGTGCTATCAAGAAGAAAAATCAAGCTTTAGCCAGACAGTGTTTTTCTAAGCAGTCTGCTGGTTTGATTGCTGCTGTTTATGGCTACTGGTATAATACACAAGTTGTAACCAGGTGCCTTTAGCCACTTCAATTATATAGTCCCTTGCCCTGAGGTCCTGTTAAAAATAAGCAATGACAAAAAAACAACAGTTTTGGCTTGTGATATTAGATAGATATTTGCCCGGTACTGAAATGATATGCCCAGATAATCACTCAGTTTTGCAGCTGTTGTGATCTTATGGGCAGGTAGTACCTTTATACCAGTGCCTAAAAAATGCTATCCCATACCCACAGAAAAGCGCAAACTATTGTCTTCGCCAATTCTTGTTTCAAATGCAATCTATCCCACTATATACATTCCCCACTTATCAACATTCACTATATATTTAATAACTATAAACAACTAAACCTACAACCTATACAGATCTATAACTATTCATTTAGATATACTATTAACAATGACAAACATATCTACATATATATTACATGGCCCGCGGTAGCGGCCGTGTAGTTATGGTCAAGTTGCTAAACTCACAGGAAGAGCACTTTTTCGGCGGCTTATAACTTCACTCCCCCTGGATGAATCCTCACCAAACTTTTCAAAAAAAGTATATGGCCCGCTCTCAATTTTTTCAGCAAGTTGATGAGGTTTCATGCGGAAGGGGGGAGTGGGGGGGGGGCAGGGGGGGCAAAGTTATAGGGGGGGTCCCAAAAATGTGTTTTTTTCATAGACTGAATGGGGAAAGACTTTGCGCACCGCTACAGGCCGAACGGCTGAATGGATTTTCACCAAATTTGCGGTGGGGGCTTGGGTCAGAAAGCATGCTTTTGTGTGTTTGGTGGAAATCCGACCAGTACTTTTGTTGCAAAGAGCTGAAATATACATCTAAAAAGAATACTGATATCTGGGTCTGCTCCGTGGATCCATTTCCCTGTTCGCTCCGCAGACCGAAGTCACATTGGCCTGCGGTACGCTGTGATGTCGGCGAACATTGGACGCGGCCGGTGGTTGGCTGAAGGAAACCGTGCTGTGTGTATCGGAGGGCAGTGTTGTGGTGTGTGTGCTGAGCCCCTAATGCATTGTGTTGATGGCTGGGTCTCTTGTATGTAACTGTGTGGCCACTAAAAGTAGTCATATCTGCCTCCGCTCCAGCGTCCCTTATCCCTGTTTGCCACGCGGTCAAAAATGTGATTGGACTGCAGTGTATAAGGGGACGTGTTGTGGGTAAATAGTTTTCAATAACGCCGGCATGTTGTTTCCAAGGGCAGTACGGCAGTGAAAGGTCCTGGAAAACATAGTATACGGCATCTGGTGGTGGGAAGAAGGGATGAAAAGGGTGGGGGAGTGAGAAGTGCTGCAAGTGATACATCTCATTAGAAGAAAACAATGGTGTGCCAGCGATATCCGTGCATACTACACCAATTCGCATTCACCTCAACAGGCAACAATCTTGACTGGTCATTGCAGGCTTGCGGCCTTCCTTATGTGAAGGAACTTTTGGGTCGATATCACTTAATGCCTCCGTGACCTGGTTAATTGCAAAAATGTGCGCTGTCGCATTGGTGTGTCATAGAACGGAGACTTTGAGTTCCTCAACTCCTTTTGTTAAACTCAAAAAACAAGCTGCTGTGACTGCACCTTATTACTGCGCCAGAAAAAATAAGGCTGAATCCAAATAGGGTTATGTGATAGGAAGGTTTAATTAAGTTGCCCTATAGATTACACGTGTTTCGGCAAGGTGCCTTTCTCAAATCAGGGCATCTCTAGGTGCAATAAATCATGAATGAAAATAATACGTATGCATTCAAAACACCATATTGACATATTGGCCGAGGATACAGTACTAGCCACATAGGAATTCATGGTGAGCGATTGGTCCAGAACCACCCCCAGGATCTTTACTTTGGGAAGAGTGGAGATAAGAGCATCTCCCAGCTGAAAATATTTATAAACTGGGTCTAATTTAGCCAAAGTGCTATCAGAACCCACGAACATGAGTTCCGTCTTTCCACGGTTAAGAGCGAGATTATTCAACAACATCCAGTGTTCAATGATTGTGAATATGCGGTTAAGTTCTCTTTCATCTTGGTCATGCTGGCCAGTGAGGGGAATGACACATTGTGTGTCATCTGTGTAATTAGAGAATAGAATGCCCTCCTGGGCAAGGTGGGCAAAGAAGGGAGAATTGAAAACGTTGTATATACAAGGTGACAAGCAGGCTTCTTGAGGTACACCAAAGTGTATCTTGATTGCCGGGGCTTTAGCATTATGAGCGCATACTCTATTGGATCTGTTAGATAGGAAGGAGATTAGCCAATCAGTGGCGGACCGCGAGCAGTTGGCTACTGACATAAGCCTGGTACATGGTGTATTTGTCAACAGAAATGAAGAGGGTGCAGTTATGGCTGTGTGTTTCACGAGCCACAGCGTGCAGGTTTTGGGGGGGTTTGAAATACATTGATTGAAAGTGAATGGAAAACACTGTGCAGTAGCTGCTCATTTTGGAATCTATCATGTGGATGTGTAGTTCTATGGAGTTCCTACAATGAAGTGACAGATTTTGGTTTGTCTGTGTGACACTTTGGTGACACGCAATCATGCCAACATTATTGTTGTTCATTGTGGAGGAAAAATTGCACAGCATGTTACACGAGTTTCAGTGCTGTTTGCAATGAAGGAGGCACTTGCCGCGGTTATGTGTCTGTTTCCGATCTCCTGCATACCTTTCTATCGCATTGTGCAGACACCAATGTGGCTGCGTCATTTTTCATTTGGTCCGCAAATGGAGAAAGCACGGTACATTGCGAAGAAGAGTATTTGTGCCTTTCTACGACATGTGCCAATGGCGTACTTCACACATAGGAATATGACGTTTCACAGCACAAACAGTTTTCCCCAGCAATAACATTCATCTTACTTTGCCTCCCATCCCGATTTCTGCACACCCCATCCAAATTGCCTTGGTGCCCTTCTTGAAAGTAGTGGAAACATTTTTCTAGTAAGTGTTGCGCACTGAAACTCTTCAAATCGCTCTGCAACACATAAAGAAACCTCTTTCTGCAGCGAACCCCTTTCCAACCGATTCAACTACAGTGTTTTGCACAGTGCCACGCCTCCCGCCCTGCATCTGTTCATTGGCATTTCCATTGTTCATCTCTGAAAGGTGCTTTCTTTATTTCCCTTTTTTCCTTTCCCAGTTCATTTCCATTTACTTTGGTCTTCTAACACACACCACAGAAGGAACGGCAGGAAAGGCACGGTACGGAAGGGGCAGCACCTGCATGGATACCACAGGGGGCTTGCACAGAGACAGAATTATTGGGTGACCCTCACCTACATAGCCGTCAGTCATTGTCATGCTCCCGGACTGCCCCTTCCTATGCACTTCCACTTTCCTTCCGTCTGTAGTGTAGCACGTTGCAGTACATGCACAATACAATGCCCTTTGCAGGGTAAGGGTCTGTAGCGCGGCATATGGTCTGCAAGGATGTTTTAGAACTGTGCTGCCCTACAGGAGAGCCCGTGTTGTTGGCAGCAGCAGATGTGGAAAATGCTGTGCATGAAATTACCCCACTTCATTGTTGGAAGGGCGGTAGAATGCCCACTGGTGCCTTGTGCTTCCTTTTCAGTTGTTGTCACATGCAGTACAAACACTTCATCCTACGCCATTATCCTTAGGAGTAGCATTCATAGAGATGCATACATTCTGGAATACAAGAATGTTTACAACAATGCGAAGCACAGCTTCATTACGTGGAGCAGGAAGACCATTATTCAGTGTGACCCATGCAGCTACAGTACTTTTCTAACCACCACTGACATTGTTTGCGCTCGGAACATTCTGCTGTTTGCTTACTTGCCTTTACATGCACTAGTATGTGCGTGACCAAGCTGCACCAGCTTTGCCATTTTGCAGACTCACTACAAACTGTCTCACCTGCAGTTACATGTTTTCTTCAACTGTACAACCCCCAGGCGACCTCTTGACACTTTCCGTCACAGTGCTCAGTGTAGAGACGGTGTGTCTGTTTCACGAGTCATGCAAAGGCAAGCAGCACATCAATGAAATTGATGCAACATTTAACACGCCCACGTTACCCTGCAGGTTGCTGTTGCTTGTTTACCAGTGGGCCACATACAGCCAGGCATGCTGCAACCATACATTGGGAGGTTTGCAGAGCCACCCACGTAGTCGGCAGGAGTACTTGAAATGCTGTAGCCTACCATATGAATCCGTAGGGCTGGGGACAGCGGCGGTGTTACCAGCACACAGAGGATGCTACACATGGGTATAGCTATGCAACGGATACACGTGCACTCCCACAACTATTTAAAAGTGCATTAGAAGATGCAGACATGCGCCCACTAATGGAGTCCTACAGATACTTGCAGTGTGATTGCACATACGCCAGCCAGGTGCAGTCTCCCTGGAAAACGTCCATATTGCTCACATGAAGTCATCTAGGCCAGTACTGTGCAGAACAGACTCACCATGCAATGTTAACACAAAAAGAGAAAGCACTCAAACACTCACCAACACTTACCATGTACATCTAAAATTGCTAAGATACACCAACACTATTAGGAAAAGAAAGGGGTAGCGCAAACAGATACATACACCAGAGAATTTGGCTTTTCCACACGTTGATCATGAGGGCAGCCAAGGAATCAGTGTCAAACCATCGTTATCGGGACATTATCGTTCTGTAGTAGTACCAAACAACTATCATCTTCACAGAAAACACTATGCTAAAGCAACGTTCCGGTTACAGTGCCCTACTAAAAACCTATGAAATGAACTAACAAAAACATTGTTAAAGGGACGTTATGGATAAGTTGCGCTATGAAAAACCTATCACTTTTACTGAAAAATACTATGCTAAAGGAATGTTCTGGTTACAGTGCCCTACTAAAAACCTATGCAATTCGCTGACAAAAAATGTTGTTAAGGGGACGTTATGGATAAGCTGCACTAGTAAAAACCTGTGTAATTCAATGGAGAAACGTTGTTACAGGGAAGTTATGGTTACGGGTAAAACTGAAAAACCCCAGAAATTCACCAGTTATGGTAAGCTAAGTAACCATAACTCGCGCTACCACTGTGCGCTGCAAGGACTAACACCCATGACATCAAAGATGACATCACAAATATCATTGATGACATCACTGATGACATCACATGTGCAGTTATTTTTCATGAAATGTCCCTACAAGGGGTTGTGAGAATCACATTGGCAAAAATGTGTGAGGGGTGATTGTTTGTTTATTTATTTCTAATGCGCACCAAACCTAGGGGTAAGAGGGCGCAGCAGTACGAAGGTGCAAAGCTTACAAGGTTACAAAATATTTCACAGTATGACACAGTGTATTTACAGGTAAAATTACAAAGGCAATATAACAGTATCTCACAGTATAGATACAAATGTACAAGTTATAAACAGGTTAGGTTCCCCATTTCACTAGGTTACGAGGATAGAGTAAGGCAGTCCAGATGAGGCAAATTACAATAGTATGGCTAGTAGTCAGTAGAGTTGAGCAGGTTGATATAGTTCTTTCTAAGATGTAGATATGGTTGATCTACTCTAAACTCGTTAAGCAAGGAGTTCCAGAGTTTGGCCGCCTTCACGGGAAAACTATTACTGCCAACCTTAGTGAGTCTAAATCTCGGTACCACAAGGCAGTTGGCATTACTGGCTCTAGGCGGTCTAATGGACGTTCTTCTATTTAGTCTGTCTACTAGGTAGCTAGGGGCCGCATTGTTTAATGCTTTATGGTTCAGGGAGAACATTTTTAACAGTATTTTGTTATCGTTAGAGAGCCATTTATGTTGCCGTCTGGTAGAGGAGATATGTACTCTTTTATTTATGCCTAGTGCAGCTCTTAAGAAGTTGTTTTGAAGGATTTGTAACCTCTGGATAATGGCTTTGTTAGCATCACTGTAAAGAGCATTGCAATAATCTAGCCTAGAGAGTATTAGTGCTCTAGCCAGGATCATGCAGCTGTCATTTGAGAGGAATGGCATACCAGCTCTAAAAAGCTTACAAGTGTAAGCAGTGGTAGAGGCCAGGGATTTTACTTGTTTATCAAAGGACATAGTTGAGTTAAGGTAGAAACCAAGGGTTTTAACCTCCTTAGTTAACCTAATGATGTTTCCATCGATGGTGAATGAGGAGTATTCATGGCCTAGTTTATTGAGGTTAGAGTGTGTACCCAGGATTATCAGCTCTGTCTTAACATCATTCAAGAAAGAAACAAAGGGGTAGACCTGCACTATAGTTCCTGATCCTTCAGGTATTATGCAGCGAAAAACTATAAGTTGGATCAGTGAAACGGGTTAACTCTGGCAGAATTTAGAACATATCACCTTTTATTTAAGTTGTTTTATTACAAAAATATATCATTAATTGCATAAGAACTCTAAAAAATCAACAATTCATCATCTCTTTCATACCTTCAGACAATCCCCATTCTAACATATCTATCTAAAAAAACACATCAAGTGATACCCAATGCTTAATTTTTCTTTAGTAGAGCATCTATTATTGCTGTTTATTAGCATTTTTCAGCAATGACCCAGTCCATAGTTTCAAGTGTCATTGTGTAACTGGTGTGATGTTTGACCAGATATCGTATTTCTAGAGAAAAGCGTCGACACGTGTTTCGGTCAGAGACCTTCTTCAGGACGTTGGGCAGGAGGACACTTCTCCGCCCTATTATATGCTTGTATGGGCCAAAATTCAATCTAAATACAATAAGAAAAAACAGAATGTCAACCCTATTTCTTTTAAAAGGTGACGCATTAGTGTCACATTTGTGTCAAAATTTAATCGAGACACTCGCCTTACTCACCCCCATTGAGGTTAGAGTGTGTACCCAGGATTATCAGCTCTGTCTTAACATCATTCAGGCATAGACCGTGGGTGGCCATCCATGCCTGGATGATGAGATATACCCTATTCACCAGCGCCAGGTCCTTGCCATGATCCCCGGAAAGAGGGAGGAGAATCTGTGTATCATCTGCATAGTTAGTGTAGGTGATACCCAGAAGGTCTAGATCATCGAACAAGGGTTTGGTGAATATATTGTATAGAGTAGGGGAGACACAAGAGCCCTGAGGTACACCACACTGGATAGGGGTAGGGTAAGCCGCTGCTGATTGGGAAAACACCCTCATGGTCCTCTTGCTCAGGAAAGATTCTATCCATCTGATAGCCTCTATAGAAAAGTGAGCTATGAGTCCAAGTGTCTGCATAGGACCTTATGATCCACTAGGTCAAATGCAGCTGAGAGATCGAGTAATAGGAGAAGGGCTGTCTTCCCATTATCTCTCAGCTCATCAACCAGTCTTTTTAAGTCAATCAAGGCAGTTTCTGTCCCATGTAGTGGGCGAAAACCGGATTGTCTAGTTCCCAAGAGCTTATGCAGTTCAAGGTATTTTTGAATCTGGGTATATGTGACTTTTTCAAGTATTTTAAGTATAAATGGTACCGTCGTGATGGGGCGGTAATTAGTGGGAATAAGTGGATCTAGAGTTTGCTTCTTCAGGAGTGGGAGTAGCCATGATTGTTTTAGGTTGGCAGAAATGGTGCCAGAGGAGAAGGAGGCATTGATCAATTTGGAAATAAGTGGCGACAGATCTCTAGCAGCATCTTTTATAATCGGAGCTGGGCAGATGTCACCTTTGCAATTAGATGGTTTGAGAGATAAGATAGTTTTCTCTACCTCTAGAATAGTGGTTTTAGTAAAGTGGAATCTGGTGGTCTGGGCAGTAGCTATATCACTGGGTGGACGAATGTTCGAAGGATGCTGTAAATTCAAAGTATCTTTTTTTGTTTTATTTTATTTTGGAGTGTATTTATTTTGTTGACTAGTGCATGTTGAATATCTGAACACCAAGTCTTATTTTTGATACATATGTCAGGTATTGGAATCGGGGACTCTAGTTCTTTTAGTATAGTGAACAGTTCCTTCATACTTGAGTTGGATTTGGCAATACGTTCGTTATAAGATTTCCGTTTTGCCAGGCAGACTTCCTTTTTGTAATGCATAGAGATAGTAGTTAACTTGCCTTTGTTCTCATTGGAAGGGCATAGCCTCCAGGCAGTTTCACACTTCCTTTTCATAATACGTAAATCCTTTAATTGAGGAGTGAACCACTTGTTTAAATGGGCTTTTGGTTTGCTTGCTTTACGTGGGGCAAATGTATCCAGTGTGGTGAGCATGATTTTGTTACATTCATGGACCAGTGTACTGGGGTCTAAATTGTCAGACAATGAGTTTAAAGTCGGCAGAATAGCAGGGATCACTTTGTCCACTGTGATATTCTTTTTGTTTCTAGTTATGCAGGGTGGCGCTGTTTGCGGGGCCATGGATGGAGGTGTGGTGGTTGATAATGTGAAAGACACAAGTGAGTGGTCTGTCCAGGTGTGGCTTGATAGAAGTAATAGTGGTCGTGCAGTTATGATCAGCTACCCAATCTAAGATTCTACCTTTAATATGGGTAGGTTTGTTAACTTTTTGTGACAGTCCTAGTACAGTAAGGATATTGGCTATTTCAGAGGCATACTTCGCCGCTGGATCATTAAAGCCTAGATTAAAGTCGCCCAGTAATAGTAGTTGAGTGGTCGTTTAAAGTTTGTTGGCTAGTGTGATGTGCATATCCTCCTCAAATGTCCCAAGGGGGCCAAGTGGTCTGTAAAGTAGATGGATAGTGACTGGGAGTTATTTAGGGGGAGTTTGGCAATGAGGATTTCACATGATTGCATGGTTTGTGGGGAGCTAGTCTCAGTGATAGGCTTGCTTTGGAAATAATGGCGATTCCTCCACCTCGGGTTCCGTTTCTATCTTGCCTGGATATCGTAAGTCCAGGTTACCTTCTACTATTAGGTCGTCGATGTCCATAGCATGGGCAACGAGGGATCTTGCATTTAGGAGTGCTCCTTTAAGGGAGTGTGCTTCTGTTTTAGCTGTGACCTGGCGAGGAGTCGGTGGCTTTGGGACAGTTAGCTTAGTATTGTGAGTCGCAATCTGACTGGCATTGGCGCAAGGAGCAGATGAAGACGAAGACCGGTTAGTATTATTAAGCTTCATACTGACGTGGCAATTAGTTTTCTTATTTATCGGTGGTAGTGATCTTGTGAGTGGTCCGTACAGTTTGGTAAATCTTGCACTGAGTTTTAAGTTTCTGTCATTAATAGTATCAACATTGATGGCAATACCATCACAGTGGCCAAAACAGTGAAAACACTAGGCTTTCACCTTGATGCAACCATGTCACTAAAAAAACAAGTCAACTCACTAGCATCCTCCACCGCCTACACATGCAAGCTAATTAGGGCAAGTAGAGCCTTCCTCACCCAAGCTAGCTGCATCATCATAGCCAACGCCCTAATACTATCCAGACTGGACTATTGCAACGCCATGTACCTAGGAGCCAACAAATGCATAACCAACAAACTACAGACACTACAAAACAACGCTCTCAGAACAGCCCTCAACCTACCCTCTAAGGAACACATCTCCAACAAAAGAAGAGAACACAAATGGCTTAAAATCCATGACCGCATCTCCCTCAAAACGGCATCACTCACCCACAAATGCTTAAACAACACAGCCCCCCCCTATCTCGCATCCAGAATAAAGAAAAAAACGTCCTCCCGCCCCACCAGATCGATCAATTCCTACTGCCTGCAAGTACCCAATTTCAGACAAAAGAAAACCGGCGGCAGCAGCTTCCCTGTCCTGGCAGCCCAACACTGGAACGCCCTCCCACTCCACATTAGGACTGACCAATCCTACTTTAGCTTCAGGCGAAACACCCTCACTTGGCTGCGGGCCAATGATCCTCACGACTAACCCTGCCATCTAATCTGATCATGCCAGTGCTATAACCTGACTACCATGTACAGCCTTAATTTGTAAATATGTAAATGCAACCGAACTGCCCCTATGCACAGTATTAATATGTAAACCTGTAAGCTTTCGCTCAATTATATGTATATATGCACATCCCACACAATGTAACTGTAAATGCAATGCTCTTTTTCTCATGCCTATCTTATTCTGTAACCAAGTTTTTATGGAATCCTATCTTCCTGACCTCTGTTGCGCCCTGTTACCCCTGGGTTTTGCGCGCTATACTAAATAAATAAACAAACAAACAAAAAAAAAAAAAAACAAACAAAGTATATGGGAGAGTAGCATAGGCTCCTGGACCTGTAGCACAGAGAAATTTAGGTTGGACAGAGCTAGGGTGGTTTACTGCCATATTTGGCAGGCTAGGTAGGAGTGGTTCAACCTCAGGCGGAGGGATCCTGTTACAATATTCTGCGGTGCTAGTGGAAAGGAGTGTGGTGGCCATCATTAAACAGTGGGTCATGCTTTGGAATAACATGTTTAGCAGGAGGTATAATATATCAACTGCAAGTACTAAAGGGGAAAGTCAAGAGCGCACCTTGATCTAAGTCCAGTGTTACAGACAATATGGGAGAGTCAGTTGTCAAATGAGACCTGTGAGGCAGTTCAACTAGGCCGCATGACACAATCAGGTGAGAAACATTACACGGAGCACATGTGATCAAAGGCGCAGAGGGAGGCAGGAAGCAACAGTACAGTATAGGCGATTTAGGCGCACACATGCAAATTACAAACAGGAACAGTGTGCCGGGCACAAGTGCGCGACGTACAGTGCACACAATCAGCGCACAGGCACACACAATATCAATAAGCACATAATCATTGCACAGGGCACAGGTAGACAGGTGTAATATGCACACAGCCAGTCCGCCGTGGAAATATGCGCAATAGCAAATGTCAAAAGAAGCATAGAATGGAGGTTAAGCTAGGCTATATGACATGATCAAATGGCAGGTGAAACAATACACAGTACGCACATTTTCAAGGGAAGGGTGGGCGTAGAACTGCGTACTTCACTAAAGAATGTACTCATACAAGTTTCCATTTCAGTGTTCTTTCTAATACAGCAACCTACTCATACAGAAACAGAGGCATTGCCTGCAGCATGCACCACATGATATGATATGATATGATAGGTTATTTATTACGTGCTTAATACCCAGAGGTTTCTAAGCATGGACCTGGGGATCGAACTTGTGGTGCTCCATGTCGTCTTGTTTCCACATTGCTGCTGAGCTATCCTCCCGAGACCATAGAGGTACAATATTTATAATGTTGCCATGTTGCATAGTAAAATGGTGAATGCTTCTGTATCAGACTCTTGCATACTGTGCAAAATGTAATAACTAGCTAATAATGGATCACTTACTACACACTTGTACTGCTACAAACAAAACAGAAAGAGACCACAATGTATACAAATCTGTGGCTTACAGAGGGAATATAAAGTAACCCAAAGAGACGCAGTATCATCAGAAACTGTTCATAACCTAAATCGTTATCTTGATGTGCAGAAATTAGAGCTTTGTTTTAGACCTGCTTCTTCCCCTATATATATGCATCACAAGATGCGACTGAACCCTAAAGAAAGTACTGTAAGAACATTTGAGAAGGGAACGTCTACAAATACAGAACCTTTTGAATTTTCTGTTTCTGACTGTCAGTGAAGAAAACCACCTGGCCTAGATATGTCAATGAACAAAAAAGAAGGAGCCAGGCATGTGATGTCATCAATGATATTTGTGATGTCATCTTTGATGTCATGGGTGTTAGTCCTTGCAGTGCACAGTCGAAGTGCAAGTTATGGTTGCTTAGCTTACCATAATTGGCGAATTTCTGGGGGTTTTCGGTTTTACCTGTAACCATAACTTCCCTGTAACAACGTTTCTCCATTGAATTGCACACGTTTTTACTAGTGCAACTTAACGATAACGTCCCTTTAACAATGTTTTTTGTCAGTGAATATATAAATATATATATATATATATATATCTACATATATATATATATATACATTCAAATAATGAAAACATAACTACTCACATTATGTTACATGTGTGATCGCTCAGTCAGCCACCCATTCTCAGTACCCGGTCTCTGGTGCTGTCCATGGTGGTTTGGGCTTCTGCCCTCTGTTCCCACAAGTTTGATCTTCTGGGGAGGCCTTGGCACACCACATGGGGCCACACAATTTCACTGCATGGTCTGCAAACTATACGTGTTCTCATGTGGGCCCCATTCCCGCAGGTGGCTGCCATACTCACCGCCATGCTCCGTGGCTCTACTGATCTTCTGTCCGGCTGGCCCGTGGCAGGTGTTGGCCCTATCTGTCTATTAACCACGTGCCAGAGGGGCAGAGTAGCAAACGATATACATTTTTCCACTAGGACACTGTACTAATTCATGTAGGTGACACAAAAAGTAATATTTCTGAGAAATATAATGCATGGTGGCATCAAACAAAAACCTCACTTCTACAGAAAGCAGCACATGAAAATGATTTAATGGAAAGCTGGGTATGCATGCCACTTATTTGTCCATTATGCTGCTACTAGCTGTACAAAGGAACAGAATGTGACAATTTTCTCTAGGACACAAACCTGGGACCATGGTTCAATTATTTTACTCATTGATACTTTTGTCAACTGGGTAAAGTATCTGAAGATGACTATATTTAAAATGACATTGCTATAATAAGTAAGGACCTTTATGTTATGTTATGTTAAAGGTATTGATATAGCGCACCGTCACCAACGGAATTGGTCCCCAGGTGCTCTGGTGGAACAGTAAACAGGAAGGCGGGCGAGTAAGGTTTGTTGGGAGGAGGGGAGTAGGAGAGTGCGAGAAGTGGTGTGCTGTTGGCAGCTTCAGCGCAGTAGACACCGAGTGCTGGGCTTTGGTGCAAGTATCAGATCGGGCGAGACCTTGTGTGCTGTGGTTGCTGTTTATGTGTTTTCGCTGTGGTGTGCTAAAGTGAGTGCGGATTGCTGGGAGAGAAATGGTTGTGTGACTTTTGTGTGGGTTAAGTATGCAGAAAATTGGGGGTTAAGTTAGTGTGGTCTGTAACCTGATGCCAGGTTTGTTGTCAGGTACTTCTGGTTCTGTTCGGGATGTATCCCTGTGGGTGGGGTGGTTGCTGGTACCTTGTGGGCCGTCTCGCTGTGGTGGTGCTGCACTGATCCAGCTTTATCGTAGTGAGTATTGTATGGAGTACCTACCATCTCCTACCATGGAGTGAAAGGTGTGTCTGAACCTTTTGTTCGCGTGTGGAACTGGGATGGTCGTATCTATTCTCTTGTCGTCTAATGTGACCCTGGTCGGTTGAGGCTTTGAATGGGGGTGGGGGATTGGGAATATAGTTGATGTGGCGTCCTGGTGTATCTGTCTAGGTCAGCCTGTGTATTCAGTTGTTAGTTTCCTCCTGCCATGACTATCTTTAAGTTGGTTCTTTGGTTTCCATGGGGTGACTTCTTTGGGCTATTGTTTAGTTGTAGTTACTGTGGGATGGCACATTGTGCTTCCTGCTGTATCTTAGTGGACATTGTGTAGTGTGGGTGCTTATTCTGTTTCTCACCCTTTGGATTGCTGCTAATGGTATGGGGTTTCCTGTTCCCTTGCTATCTGCCGTGATTAGGTCTGTTGTGGGTGGTTATAGTTTAGGGTCGTGGTTCTATTGATGAGTCGTCCGGGTGTTTCTGTCCTTTGTCTTGCTATGTAGTTGGTTTTTGGTCCTATTACGGCTGTCTCCCGGTAAGTCGTTTGGTATGTCGTGGGATATTTTCCTTAAGGTTTTTCCATTGGTTGCATGGTGTGGATCCATTGGTTGCTTGGTGTGGATCAGGACCTGTCTCTTTGTTCATCAATGTTTTAGTTGTGTGTGTGTCCCTGTGGCCGGGCTTTCTAGTTATGACGTGAAGAGCCAAGTTTTGTGTAGTTTCCTGAACAGTAGGTGGTTTCCTGTGTTACGGATGTAATTTGGGAGGTCATTCCAGGTTTTCGGCGCTTGGTGAGAGAAGGTGGATCCTCCAAGTTTTCTTTTGTTGTAGGGTTTCGGTTCCAGACGGATGTCAATGCTTGATCTGAGAGTTCTTGTTGGTTGATGTAGATGCAGTTTGTCTCTCAGGAACTCAACGCCTTGGTTGTGTATTGCTCTATGCGTGATGCACATTGTTTTGATTTTTATTCGTTGTTTCATCTGTAGTCAATGTAGTGTTTTCAGTGCTGGTGTGGTGTGTTCTCTTCGGGGTAGTTTCAGAAGCAGTCTGTGTCATGATGCCTACCCCCGGGCATCCGGATCAAGCCCATCAGCCCCGGGAGCAGGCATCCAGACATTTACAAAAACCCCAGCAGCCCCAGCTAGGGGCTGTCTGGTTCAGTCCTGGCGCCGTAGGCACCAGGCTCATAATAAAAATCAGTCCTGGCGCCATAGGCGCCAGGCTCATAGACATTACTTACCTCATGCAGACCATGCTGCAAATAAATCCAAGCCAACGTGAGGCTTGGATGGGACTATTTTACTACAGGGACTATTATTTACTCGGGTGTGGTCCTGGGGAACTTCTTTCCTGGGACTACTTTGGAGGCTATTTAAACCACCCCCAAACAGCAGCACATGCTTCGTGTTATTCTGCATCCAGCAGCGTGACTCTCACCGTGCCTGCAGCCAGCATCCAGTCTTTTGCCACGTCCGCCTCGAATCCGGAGCTCCTAGAATAAAGAGGAAGAAAAGGACAAGGTTACAAAACAAACTTATTTCAAATTCCTCACCTGATTCCGGATCCATTTCATGTCCCGACCTGGAAGTACATCAGTCCTGCACGCCTCGCTTCGCCAGCTCCAGCACGGCGCCATACTCACCAGTTCTCACAGCATCTTTCGATCCGGCACTGTCTCCATCATTTCTTCGCCGTACTCCGGCACCTAGGGGCACAAGAATAACAAGGTGAGCCAAGGGAATCAACAAATACCTCTTACCACCATAGACTTACCTGATTTACCACCGGTGGTATTATTCTCCATATCTTCATATGCCGCATCTGTAAAGAGGGAGAAAAACAACACGTTAACGCATGTAATAGTTACCGGACAGCGTTGGGTAACACAGACTCTTACCTGAACGCCAGCAGCAGCTACAAGACCTTCTTCTCACGAACTCAGTTGCAACTTAAGGAAGGAAGGGGACAAGAGTGAACATCGGACACATTGAACTCTTTGAACTTGATACTTACCAATCCCGCCTGGGACTTCAGAGTTAATGCTTACCGGAACTCTCCCAACGCCTTCAAACCAGTGAAGTAACTGGTATCTACGCGCCCCTGCAAGACACGCAGGATGGAGAGCTCATCTTTTACAAACATAAGGTGAGGTTACTAAGGGGATATCGGAGGTGATTAGTGGGGGAGAGCGAGAACAGTTGGGAGGCCATCACTAATACCCACAGGTGGCTAATCCCTGTCTCCACTTGCAGGAAAATACTTCTTCGGGTCCAGCAGACAAGACTAGGCGAGCCAGTCCAGACAGACATCTCTGCACTACGCATCATGTTGACGGAGACCGCAGCTGTCCGGGTCCGATCGACACCCCTGTGGGGTCCAGGTGAGCGTAACAGTCTGGCTGCCGCATTTTGTATGCGTTGTAGTTTTTTTTAAAGTCGTTCAGGCATGCCTAAGTATAGGCTGTTGGCATTATCTACTCTGGACATGACGAGGGCAATGATGGTGGTTGTTCTGTTGGCGAACGATAGGAACAGTGAGATCCTCTTTGCCGCTCGTAGGAGGAAGAAGCATTTCTTAAGGAGAACGTTTACTTGTAGTTCTGGCGTGAAATTATTGTCCATCAGAACCCCCAAGTTCTGGGGTTGTTCCGAGTTCCGTTGGCCAAGGGATTAAGTGGTTTTCTCCTCCATTTTTTGTGACGATCATTATTGGTGAACCATTCACATTATTTAGTGAAAAATAATGTGAATAGTGGCAAAACATTTAAAACTTTCATCTAAGAAATTAGCAAACCGGTGCCACAGCAGGCTCAATGGCCAACATTCTAGCACAGTCCAGGACTGTGTCCTGGCTATACCGATACTGCGGTCTCATCCCTTCAGCACCTCCTTTTAGGCCTCCACACCACGACCCGGAGCAGCTGGCGAGCGACAAAGTAGAGTGCCACGAGCAGCATGTTGCTCCGGAGCTACACGTTAGGGATCACTGGCATAGAGTGTAGATTCCCCTTTTTGGGTAAGAAGGGAATTAACAGTTGTTGTCTCTGTTCCACCCACACTAATAACTGGGCATTATTCATGCTCCTAGGTACGTAAGCAGATTAATGTTGACCTCAGTGGAAAGACATTTCATAGCTGTTGGATTGGTTGCAGAGATGCTTCAGGGACAGTAGTTTGTATTGATCTTTACATGTACCCAAGTGGTATTATTACCATTTGAAGGGTATGTGATAACAATGCCCAATGGTGAGGTGAGGGTTAAGCATCTTTGGGTGATAGCAGCTATTTGAGGGTAAGTGCCGATAATGTTTTTTGGATAATAGAAGACATTAATGGTCTTGCGATGGGGAAAGTAGATGGTGCCCACAAGGTGGAAAGTGTGTTAATGCCATATTGAGCTTATGTGATGTTAATTCACCAGGATGGAATATGGCAATGGCGCACATGTGTATTTAGGAAGCTTTAATGCCTCTGGAAGTAGGTCATATCCGTGATCCTAAAGGGTAGGTGCTATTATTTCTACTGACGGCATACGAGCTGCTGCACAATACTCTTGGAGGAACTGCTTTATTAATACTTCTGAGTGTATGCAGTATTAATGTCCCATGTGTATTATGCGATATTGTTGCTGTACCATGTGCATAAATTGGTATTAATTCCCCTTATAGGGATAATTGCTATTATTATCCAAGAGGTTTGGATCATAAGGTTATAATACCCCTTGGTTGGAAGATAGTATTGGTATCCCTGTGAGAAGGGTTAGGAGGTAATCACACACCATAGAGGCTAGGTGGGAGTAATGTCTGTTTGTGGAGAAAATTATAATTCTCCTTTGTGTGTAAATTGGAAATATATGCATCAATGATGACACACTGTTTTAAGTCTGTGTGTAGTTGGTACTAATCGCCTTTAATCAGTGGTCGTATTAATGTCTTGTATATCGGCATGCTCCTTGCGCCTAGAACCACTTGCAAATTATGTTATGTTATGCTGATTTATACAGTGCACTGCTACCACCCAAGGGCAGTCTCCAGGAGCTCATTATATTACATTTTATTTAAAACAGCTGTTAATATTAAGTGAATATCCATGACATTTTCGGGGAAAAAATGGAAATTACTTTCTGCTTATTTTAATTATTTTTTTATACTGCAAGGGGTTGGGGCCCACACCTCGACCCTCACCCCCCTACCCTAACTTATACCCATACCCAACACCCCCACCTACTATTTACTATACATATATTAAAAACGGATTCGATATTAAGTAACTCCAGAAAACCTCTGACATGAACTTTTTCTGTTTTCTTATGCACCCTCCCCTTCAATCTCTTGTCTCAGCCCATCATGTGGCCGAACACTACGTTCTACTAAACCTCTGCGCACAGAGACAACCCGTTTGATGCCAAACATGCTTAGAACATACCATCTACAAGCATGGTCGGACCGGGGCATAACATTATCTCAGGCTCCAATGAAAATGTGGCCTGCCATTGCAAACCGCAATTCATTCCCTTTGTGACAGACGGTTTGAATAGTACCCAAAGGGGAGTTTGTTGATAAAATGTGATGCAAATTGTGCAATTTAAAGAACATTTATTCAGTAACAATGGTGAAAACTACCAGCCGCATAATGAAGTAACTTATCAAACTGGCCAACATTGGACAAAAAAGTGGCCCACTTTGACCCAAAATACTGGCCCACACCAGCATTTTCCGTTTTCGGTCCGAGGGTTGTCCGATAGGCCAGCCCCAGTCTGTCTACATGACTGATCTATGGGCTACTTCCACGTGAAGGCTGACTCCATCCCGGACTGGAAACATAATTTCGTGTCGACAATGAATGCTACTATTTTTTAAGTAGTATTGAATCTCTGGCACAGTCTGTTACTAACCCTCACCCATTTAAACTGTGATGTTTGAAACAGCTTAAATTCTGTGCTAAGCCTACTTTGGCTTAAATGAATCCTCACTAGGTTCTACCTTTTCTTTATGAACCTATGGTTTTTAGATGTGTGTACAAATCTATGAATAAATACATTTCATATGAAAACTTTTTCTTTGTGACCCTCTATAGCTAGCATTCGCTAAAACTAGCTCCCTGCACCTCTTTGCCTACCTCCCATACACGGTTAAAACAGAGGTAGCTTATGACTCTTCTCTTTCTACTATATGATGCCTTTTTGAGTCAAGCCCCCCTTTAACAAAAAAGAAGGCCCATAGCCCACCCCTCTTCTTTCTATTTGGACAACCCTTTGGTTGTTGGGCTTAAACAACCCTCCATTTAATTAAATGGAAAATGTTAATATCACCGTTTTTACGGATGATACATTAAAAAAACTACTAGGTACACCTTTGCTGCTGGGAAATAAAACACCAACAGCCACACCAGTTCAAAACCCGTCTACCAATGACCTGGACATTCTATTTGCGAAAAAGAAAAAACTTGTGAGAACAGAGTCTCATGGCCACTTGATGCTTGAATACCTCAAAGCAGGAATAATCCCGGAAGGGCTACAAGTCAGAAATATTCCATGAGTGTTCCTTGACAATCCTAGATCCATGACAAAATTTAGCAGAGTGGGAAATAAATGCTCTAGAGATTGGATAATCCTGGTCATAGAAACCACAGAGGAAGAAACTAAAAGCCAAACAGAAGAACTTCAAGTTCTTGAACAGAAAATCAAAACTGAAAACGTCATTCCGGATATAAAAACCCACCTTGAAAAGATAGAAGAGGAAATCAAAAAGTTCGAAAAACTCACTATTGACAAAAAAATTGGAAATTACAAAACGATGTTAAAAATTACAAAGAAGAAAGAACATATCCGTACCTCGTACCAGGTTTTTACAACCAAGCCAATCAGAACATTCAACAAAACAAACACAACCCACGAAGACCACAAAAGAAGTTTGTCACCTTCTCGAACAGTTCGAACAGTAGTGGACCTAACAGTGACACAGGCTCTACCAACTCCGGAGCATCCACCTCAAACCAACAACAGGTTTTTCAAGGGCGGGGACAACGAGGACGACCAAGACAATACCAACAACATCCAATGAGAACGCGCCAATGGATGCCGCCAGGGGACCAAACTTGGTAATACCCATTTTCAATTTGAGTGAGCATATACTCACCCACGTCGAAATCAGCGTTTTAAGTAAAGGCTTAAGTTTCATCCCCACTACTCCCACGAACAGATTTCAAACGGAGGTAGAACTACGAAAAATGTTCTGTACAATCAGGCTCAAATACTTTTTCATGGATAAACCAGAAAAAGACCCACCTCCCTCTACAGGACTAAGACCCCCCTCCACCTTCACACCCCTATCACACATGGTGTGCCCAGAAATTCTGGCATACGAAAACCGAATCCTTCTAGAAACAAGCCAACTGTTCGACAAAAACATCAGATACCCGGACAACTTGAACAAAAATGAACGCCTGGCTCTCAACAGTCTGGAAAACAACCTCGATTTCCTCATCAAACCCGCGGACAAAGGCAGAGGAATAGTTCTTTGGGCAAAAACACTCTACAATAAGGAAGTTCAGATACACCTCAGCAATGCTAAATTCTACCGACAGTTACCTTCTGACCCAACAACAAGACTTCTCACTGAAATCGAAAGTCTGATGTGTCACGCTTGGCAAGAAGGCTGGATCAACGATGATGAGAAACTATTTCTGATAAACCACAACCCTTTTTTGCCAGCTTTCTATTTATTACCAAAGATCCACAAAAATGCAATAAACCCACCCGGCCGGCCCATAGTGGCCGGCATAGGGTCGGTCCTAGAGCCTTTATCTATTTATATTGATTTTTTCCTGCGACCATTCATTGGACAAATGCGTTCGTATGTACAAGACACCACATCCACAATAAAAAAACTAGACACACTGTCTGTGGGTCACGAAGACTTTTTGGTCACTCTTGACGTCGAATCACTGTACACAAGTATTCCCCATCGTGAATGCATTGATGTTTTAGCCACCTACCTTAACCTAAGAACCAACATGCAACCACCAACCTCCTTTCTACTAGAATGTATCCAGATCGCCCTAACTGAGAACTACTTTATTTTCGAAAAAACTTTTTTCCAACAATGTCACGGTACCTCAATGGGAGCAACTTTTGCACCGGATATAGCTAACCTCTTTATGGACTCGTTTGAAGCTAAATCTATCTGCAGCACAGATAACCCTTTCAAAGACCAGATAGGTTTCTGGGTACGCTACATCGACGATGTACTCATGACGTGGAAAGGAAACTAAGCCGAACTACAACAGTTCTTCACATGGCTTAATAGCAAAGACATCTGCATAAAGTTCACCATACAATCAGATAAAGTCTCCATACCGTTTCTAGATTTGACTGTATGCAAAACCTCTACCAACAGTTTGGCCACCACTTTATATCGTAAACCTTCAGCCAAGAACACTCTCCTCGAGTTTCGCAGTTTTCATCCGGCAGCACTTAAAGACAACCTTCCCTTTGGCCAGTTTCTACGCCTCAGGCGAAATTGCACTACCCGAGATGACTACAACGCAACCAGCAAAGACCTTTCCCTACGACTCAAAGAAAGAGGACACCCGAGCCATATCATCCGCCAAGCAAGAAAAAGAGCCAAAAACAGAAGCAGAAAATCATGTCTCTCTCCAACACCGCGTGACTTGTGCAAAGACAAAATGACTTGCGTCACTATCTTCTCTCCCTTGAGTAACCCAGAGTGACACATTTGTTTCACCTAACATATACAAAGCACAGTGATAACGCACATTAATGCATGCCATGTCCTACCGATTCACCGCGCATGCGAGCCCTATTCACCGATAGCGTCTCCTCCCGCACATGCGCATACCTAATCAGATAGTGTTTCCATTATGCGCATGTGCGCGCAGCATGATGAGGTTTTCCTTCCATTACCTCCGCGTTTGCAACAGCTCTCCACTGCATACACACGGCGCCGCTGGAGCGACGCAGTACTAAACCTTTAGGCAAGTTTTCCGACTAATACCGGGAATGCACCGTGTCTAGCCAGCTGCTGCACTTAGTGTCTCTGTGTAGGCTTAGTTAAAAATATTTTGGGCTAATGATTCACATCGGTTAAGTCCACTGCTGCCAAGCAACCACACTAGCTATTTGATAGTTTGGTATCGCTGTATTCTGCCAACCACAACTCTCGACGCTCATTAATGGAGTCATCACAGACAGCTATTAAACACGCTACACCAACCACGAGTCACAGCTAGCCTTAAAACCTGCATAGTCACTTTACAATCACCATCACAGCATTTTGAACAGCCTTTCAAATAGTCAATTTCTTCTTTCTCCAACACATTTTTGTGCACTTAACTTTGAAGGCATCATCTCACTTGTTTTGCTGCCTCAGTCCAAAACCTTACTAATTGGGTTTTTTACTCCTAACCAGTGCCCGTATTTCCTTGATCACTGGCCAGAACGGCATTCAATCCGTTACTCCAGGCCCACACCCGGACCTGAGCATATCTACATCTAAGGTATGCCACCCATTTATTAATCTCTATAAATATTGAACAAACTCAATTTAAGGTAACTAATTGTTACCAACTTTCTCCTGTAGACCCATGATACAGCCCCGGCCTCGACAACAACGCAGGCTCTGCATATTACTTACCAGTTTAACCGCTGATATTCCAAGGTAGGCCCTGATAACGCAGGTTTCTTTTAGGTCACTCAACACTTTTCCAACATATGTTTTCTAAAAAACATTATCTCTCCATCTAGGCACCCCCCTTTCCGAACCACGTCCTGATGAAAGTCCGGACCCTTCACCAAAACAAACACCTCTACTTCCACGTGAAGGCTGACTCCATCCCGGACTGGAAACATAATTTTGTGTCGACAACGAATGCTACTATTTTTTAAGTAGTATTGAATCTCTGGCACAATCTGTTACTAACCCTCACCCATTTAAACTGTGATATTTGAAACAGCTTAAATTCTGTGCTAAGCCTACTTTGGCTTAAATGAATCCTCACTAGGTTCTACCTTTTCTTTATGAACCTATGGTTTTTAGATGTGTGTACAAATCTATGAATAAATACATTTTATATGAAAACTTTTTCTTTGTGACCCTCTATAGCTAGCATTCGCTAAAACTAGCTCCCTACACCTCTTTGCCTACCTCCTACCTACACGGTTAAAACAGAGGTAGCTTATGACTCTTCTCTTTCTACTACTTTAATGGATCCATATGCACCCAAGCTATCACAAAACATTATTTTCCCCCTTCCACGTCACCACATCCCTACATCTCATCTGCTTTCCTGTCCACTTATCCTCTTCTTACTCCCTTTCCCCTGTAGATCAAGGTCAGGATACCCAGGCAGGGGAACAATACGAAAACCTTTAGACAAGATAGGCACACTGATGCCACTTTGGTGGTGATTTGACGTGGTATGGAAGCCTTGTAACATAACATTTCAGTGCCAGGTGTCCTCATACCCAGGTAAGCACCCCTGGCCAGGTATCCTCATACTCCGGCAAGCTCGCCTATCTAGCCAGGTGTGGTCATACCCAGGCAAGCTCTCCTATCTAGCCGGTGTCCTCATACCCAGGCAAGCTCTCCTATCTAGCCAGGTGTCCTCATACCCAGACAAGCTCTCCTATCTAGGCAGGTGTCCTCATACCCAGGCAAGCTCTCCTATCCAGGTGTCCTCATACCCAGGCAAGCTCCCCTATCCAGGTATCCTCATACTCAGGCAAGCTCTCCTATCCAGGTGTCCTCATACCCAGACAAGCTCTCCTATCTAGGCAGGTGTCCTCATACCCAGGCAAGCTCTCCTATCCAGGTGTCCTCATACCCACACAAGCTCTCCTATCCATGTGTCCTCATACCCAGGTAAGCTCCCCTATCCAGGTAGCCTCATATTCAGGTAAGCTCCCCTATCCAGGTATCCTCATACTCAGGCAAGCTCTCCTATTCAGGTGGCCTCATACCCAGGCACGCTCTCCTATCCAGGTATCCTCATACTCAGGCAAGCTCTCCTATCCAGGTGTCCTCATACCCAGGCAAGCTCGTCTATCTAGCCAGGTGTGGTCATACCCAGGCAAGCTCTCCTATCCAGGTGTCCTCATACCCAGGCAAGCTCTCCTATCGAGGCAGGTGTCATCATACCCAGGCAAGCTCTCCTATCCAGGTATCCACATACCCAGGCACGCTCTCCTACCCAGGTGTCCTCATACCCAGACAAGCTCCCCTATCCAGGTGTCCTCATACCCAGGCAAGCTCTTCTATGCAGGTGTCTGCATACCCAGGCAGGCTCACCTATTCAGGTGTCCTCCTCATACCCAGGCAAGCTCTCTGATCCAGGTGTCCTCATACCCAGGCATGCTCTCCTATACAGGTGCCCTCATACCCAGGCAGGTTCTCATATCCAGGTTTCTCATACCCAGGCAAGTCCTCCTATCCAGGTGTCCTCATACCCAGGCAAGCTCTCCTACCTAGGTGTCCTCATACCCAGGTAAGCTCTCCTTTCCAGGTATCCTCATACTCAGGCAAGCTCTCCTATCCAGTTGTCCTCATACCCAGGCAAGCTCTCCTATTTTGGCAGGTGTCCTCATACCCAGGCACACTCTCCTACCCAGGTGTACTCATACCCAGACAAGCTCCCCTATCCAGGTGTCCTCATACCCAGGCAAGCTCTTCTATGCAGGTGTCCGCATACCCAGACAGGCTCACCTATTCAGGTGTCCTCCTCATACCCAGGCAAGCTCTCTGATCCAGGTGTCCTCATACCCAGGCATGCTCTCCTATCCAGGTGACCTCATACCCAGGCAAGCTTTCATATCCAGGTTTCTCATACCGAGTCAAACTCTCCTATCCAGGTGGCCTCATACACAGGCAAGCTCTCCTATCTAGGTGGCCTGATGCCCAGGCAAGCTCTCCTATCCGTGTGTCCTCCTGCCCAGGCAAGCTCTCATATCCAGGTGTCCTCATACCCAGGCAAGCTCTTCTATCCAGGTGGCCTCCTACCCAGGAAAGATGTCCTATCCGGGTATCCTCCCGGGTATTCCCATACCGAGGTATGCTCTCTTATTCAGGTGTCCACATGACCATGCAAGCTCTCCTATCCAGGTATCCTCATACCCAGGAGGACTTCCCCTATAGGTTTTCTTCATTCACAGGCAAGCACTTGATGCCAGGGGGTCATATGCTTATACAAGTCATCTCTAAAAGATGTTCTTGGTTCTTGATGAGCGTTTAATGCCCGGTGTCTTAATACACATGTAAGCTCTCTGTGCCTGGTGCATGCTGCAACAGAGTTTCTGTCTCAGGTGTCCTGGTCCATGGCAGAGCTAACTGTATAATTTGACTTTGTATAGGGCACATTTGCTGCACCAGATATGCTTATAACAGGCAGATCTTTGTGCCGGATGTCATTGTCTGTCGGTTTATTCTCTGGTCAGATGCACCTGAGCAAGCTCTCTTTGCAGGATGCCCTTATCAGTGGTTGAGTACCTTGTGCCACTGCCAGGTTTAATTGCTGACAGTAAGCTTTTTAACATTAACTTGCTCTTCTTGCCCACCTGATCTCCACCTTCTCTCTTCACTTCCAGTGTTATGCAGATGACACTCAGCTCTCCTTTGAGCATCCCTCCTCTACCTCCTCTCCTTCTTCTCTCATTCCTTTCATTCTCTGACTGCCATTCAGGCATGGTACGCTGATAATTATCTCTGTCTTAATGCCAGCAAGACTGAGATTCTTCGCATTGGTACTCCACGCCCTTTGCCCCCACCCCCACTCTCTGGCCCCCCTCCTTGGCCCTCTCCCTTCACCCTCTTGTGAGGCAAAACACCTGGGGGTCATCTTCAACTCCTCTCTCTCTCCATCTCTCCTCATATTGCGGACCTTGCCAAGAAAGCTCACTTTCAGCTTCACCTCCTGAGAGGCATTCTCCCTTTCCTCACCTTCCCCCAGGAACTCAATGTCTCTAGAGCTCTGGTTCTCTCCAGGCTGGAATACTGTAGCAGTCTCTTCCTTAAACTGCCTCTTTCCTCCCTTCAACATCTTCTACTAATCCAGACTAAGACGGCAAGACTTATCCTTGACCTCAAGCCCAAGGACCGCATCTCTCCAGCCCTAAAAGCTCTCCACTGGCTCCCGGTGAATGCAAGGATCAAATTCAAGACCCTCTTCATCATCCATGATGCTTTCTGAGCCCTGGGACTGTACTGGATTTAACTTTCTCTCACTAAATACCACCCTGCTAGAGTCCTTCAGCAGAGCTAACTCTCGGCAGGTGAGTCGTTTCTACAAGCAGAGAATCGGGGGAGGGGTAGATCTCTTTGTTCGACAGGAGCCTGTTTCTGGAACAGCCTCCCCACTCCTCTCAGAATTGACCCAGATCTCCTTAAGGTATGGAAGCTTCTCAAGTCCTTCCACTTCTTCTCCTCCTCCTTCCCTCTCCCCTTCCTTGCTACTTCCCCCCTGCTGATACGACTGGCTGCCTGGTCCCTTCTGAGTCATACAGGGGCTAGGCCCCCCAGGCCAGTCTGCCTCAGCACGCTGCACTTGCCTTCGGGCACCCATCCCTGATCGAGTCTGGTCAACCTCGTCCCCCTTCTCGCACTACCTGGCCTTCACCCCATGCTCCACAGCACTTCCCCCCCCTGGCAGAACCTAGCACTTGCCCACCAGGCCCTACCTAGCACTTATCCAGCCCGTGGCACCCCATTCCTCCTGCATCCCCCTGACCCTCCCCTTACCTTCCCGTCACCCTGCCCCTACACCCCCTCTGTACTTCCTGTTTGCTGCACTTGCAGGGTCTGAATGTCACAAGGCCTAATAGGACCATTTATTGTTGTTTTAAGCCTCCTCTGTTCCCTTCCCCTTTAGTCTTGTGGCACCTGGAAACACCTTCTGCTGTATAGGCGCCGTACAAATGTTCAAAAAATAAATAAATAAGCTCCTAGTGCCTGGGGGTGCTACCTTTCCATGTTGATGCGACATCCCTCTATGCAAGGTGCACCTGTGCCCAACAAACTATTCTTACCAACTACCCTGGTAGTGAGCATGCCCTCTCGATGCCAATTGCCTGTCCGCTGGTATCAACTTTCTATGCTACTTGTCCTAGTCCCATCCCTTCATTGGCTAAAAGATCATCTAATCTTTACAAAGGGCCAGAAGACTTTTATTTTCTGTAGACTTAAATAAGAGCCCCGAACCAGTATTGTGGTATGGCTTATTCTTCACGCAGAACGCTTTCTCTCTTCCTCTTTAGCGCCAGGAAGTCATGATATGCAAGTTAATTGCCCTTTAGAAGAAGCACATAACATACCATGACATAGCATAACATCTCATGTCTGTGATCCTAGCTCTGCGGAATGTGTTATTGTCAAAATGGACCTCTTTATGCCAGATACCATTGTTGGGGGTGAGTTCTCAGGGCCACAAAACAAGCTCTCTGCCTCAGGTGTCTTTCTGCTATGTTGTGTTTGTTTAAATTCTTGTTTCATTTGTAAAACTGGTGGTTTCACCCTAAGTGAACCCAGGGTAATCCAGACGTGGACCACCTGCTCACTGTGCCTTAGAGAGGCTCAGCTTCACCTCACTGATGAGGCCCAACAAGGCCAAAACACGTGTTTGGGTTTGTTGATGGTACTGTAGTTCAGAGAAGAATTGCTAAGCATTCTGGTGCTGGACTGCCCTTGTGGGTGGCACCAGACTGATTTGCAAATGGATATTTCTTCTCTGTGAAAGGTTCTGTAGAGGAGCAGATAAATACATTAGCAGGAGATCACGCCCCCGTACATCCTTTGTATTGGAGACATGAGACCGTGCCTTGCCTGACACCAGCTATCATACCAATACCGGAGCGAGTATTTGGAAAGAGATATCCATTGAAACAACCCTATTGAATGTACCCTCGAGTTGATGACAACCTACAGTAGGAACTCCCTGAAGGAAAATGAGAAAGAGCTCAGAAAAAAAACTGATGTCATTAAAAAAGTGCACATGGCATCCCGAGATACTGAATGAAGATGATGTATGGATCCTAGAGGACAAACGACGAAGTAAAGAATCAAGTGGACTATTAAAGTGGAAAAGACGAAGATTACACGTTAACAAAGTGCTGCAGAAAACAGAAGTTTAATGAATGGACAGATGCTTGAACGCAAGGTAAATCAAGTCATCGTATAGGCTAGCTATGAGTGGTGAATAGAATGCAGGCAAAGCCACCATTGTTTAGAAACTGGACATTGGTATCATTAAATAAATTAGCAAGAAACCAGGGAGAGGGAATGGAAAGCTGTGTCGCAGTAGAATAACAGGTTGCTGAAGCTGCATAGCGAGGCTGTCTGGTCTGAAGTCAAGATCCTAGAAATCTAGGTCAGCTATCTACTCTGAAGAGAACAAGTGTGCAGAGGATGAATCCTCTCACGTTAAGGTGCAAGGAGGAACACAAAGGGTGCCAAGTTTTAATTAATTTAAAGCATTTAAAAGCTGCAGAATGGACCAAATAGCGGTCTCTTGTCACATGAGCCAAGGATGGAAATAGAGTTCAAATTTGGAGTTCCAGACATGATAGCGAGTGCCCTCACCGCTGTGCATTCTCAGGACGAGAATGCTCTGCACAGCGAAGTACAAGGACAATTTCATGGCAGAAGGCGTGGGTGATGAGAGATGTTGGGCTAATTGGGTGGTGAGGTAGCTTCATGTCATATCTCCCTGCAGCTGGGTCTTGGCTGAAGTGCTGCTAAATTAACCTAATGTTGCATACATGGCAGAAGCGTGCCAACCAATTGTATTAGTCTGTATAACGAAGGACCTTATAGCTTAGAAGACCAATGAAACACAGTGTAACTATTTTATCTTAAAGGACATGTTTGAAGAGGTAGGCATAAATTGTCCACCTGATAAAGGACAGCAAATAACAATCCTAGCTCCTATATGATTGTATATCTAGATGGTTCCCTTAACCAATCCCGACACTATTGCCACATAGCATGACATCACTCTGACACATAATGAAGTATTTGAAGTGTATTTTTGGCAGAAATCATTGAGAGGCAGAGCGTAAATCAGTTATGTTCGTTGTAACCTCCCATAAACTCACGTGGTAGCAGTGCGGATGATTCCAGATTCAAAATAGATTGACTTCAAAGTTTCAGACGATCAGGCATCCTCCGCCATTAGCTGGAAGATTGTGCAGTTTCCTGTGGAGAGCGGCCTATAGAAATAAACTTGCAAGAAGAATCGAGATGGTGGGCAGGTGCCTCTTTGAAGAAATCCCTGCTCCGTTTCCAGGGGCGCTCCGCAGATGGAAGGCGAAGTGGTCGGATTGGAGGAGGATTCGGTACTAAAGGCCTCAAGTTGATTAACGGATGTAAGTCGATTAAGGGAAATGGCGGTATAAAGGGGCGGGATTGTGATATTTTTGGGTAACAGGAAATTTTGTGTAGATAAAGGAATGCCTAAGTAATCCTATTTCAAGGGAGATAGAAGAAGATTTCTCAAATTTCAGTCAGTATATTAAGAGAGAATACGCAGTCAGGACTGTGCAAGGTGACAACGTCTTAAACCCCACACAGGGTAATATAATTGGAGGCTAGGAGAGAATACCTCTTACTATAAATGATTATAGGGAAAAGGGAAGGTGATCACAGATGTTATAAATGTGTATTGTGTTGTTATCTTAAGTATTATTTGATGTGTGAAGTCTGAGAGGTAATAAGCTGTGAATGTTGAAAGTGACGTTGTTTTAGGTTAAAGTGTAGTAAATGATTGGATCCAATCAGAAGGCAGATAGGTTGTTGAAGCAAAAGAGGATTGAGCAGCGATTGATGGGACTTGCTCATATTTATTGTTTAGGGATTAAAAGTGTTGAGAGATACGTTTTGAAATAGGTAGAGGTTTATTAACGATCTGGTAAGTATTGTCAGTCAATTGTGACTTGTTTTTATGGAGGACACTCCTCTCATGCACTTTGTAAAACATTACCAAGACATGCGCCCAAGCTCAAACAATACAGTGCAGAATGGGTAAAGGGCACAGCTGATAAAATGCTCATGCCATGGCCACAAGGGGGATCATTGTCAAAAGCTGTATTACAACACATGACCACATATGTTCACGCTGCGTACACAGGAAATAAATGAGAGAAAAGGCTGGCAGTTTTAGAACTTTGGAAAATGTACCATGAAAAGAAAGAAGACCCAGTACAGGAGGAGTGGATGCTTAATCAGCATAAAGGGTAGGGCATTGAGACCTTAGCTCCTCTTAGTCCATCCGAGATTAAGAGTTTAGATACAGAGGAGATAGGAGTTTATCCTTTAAAGGAATTAAAAGCAGCAGCGGGGTATAGTAACGCAAAGTATGAACCCCCCGCTCATAGTAGTGATGACAGTCCAGAAGAGAGCAAAAAGGAAGGAAGCTGCCTGTAAATTCGTACGAGATAAAGAGGAAAGAGGCGAGAGGTCAAACATATTGACAAAAATAGACAGAGAAATTAAGAGATGGAAAGGAGAGAAGGATAGGGCTGTTGATGTAACACTCGTACAGAACAAACTGATGGGAGGGCAGACATTACTAAAGTTAGATGGGAAAAGCATCAAGGAGGTTAGACAAAGGGAAGATAAGGATGAGCAAGAAAAGAAGGACAGGGAATTAGAAAAGCAGTTCAGGGAGAATGAGCAGGGAAGAGAAAGCAGGGTAAGACGGGAACAGATATATATAGACGAACAAGAAAAAGACGAAAAACAGACAGAGGAACAAAGAAAGAGATAGAAGAAAGGGATAGGAGAGAAAGAAAGTGAGAGGAAGAAGAGGCACAAAAAGTGAAGGAAAAAAGATTACAGAGAAAGAGAGAAGAAGAAGAAGAATGAAAACAAGAAGTAGGAAGGAAAGAGCAGAGGCATGAAGAAGATAGGGCAATAAGGGATGCGGGAAAGCAAAGGGAAGTGGATGAAGAAATAAAACAGAATAGAAGGGAGCGAGGTCTTGATGCTAGTCTCATTCTTAAAGAATGAGTAAGACCAGGTGATGAAATACAGGGTCAATGGGACATGATAAGTGAAGTTCTCCTGATGAGAGAATAGAGTCAAGAAACATCTAAAGAAGCACAGAAAGAAAAAAGATATGATGCAGAAAGTATTGGAGAAAGGAATGTTAAGGTATATCAGCAAATAAGGCAGGACAGCGAGTATGGGACTCGAGGGAGCGACAACCGATCCCTGATACCAAAATCACAGGATGAGGAGGAAAACATGTTTAGTGATGAACGCAGAGCATTGTCTTTGAGTAGATTACATTCAGATGGAGAAGAGGAAGATGATAGTCACACTAGTTGGGGCCTACCAATGTCAGATGGGGAAAGAGAGTCAGGCCGTGAGATAGAGGGAGAGGGTACATGAGTCCCCCTGGGAAGTCAACAAATGGATAAAGAGGTAATATGGTCAGATATGGAACACACTCAGGAAAGAACACCAGATCCCATACCATATCCTGAACTTCCCCCGAAGACGATTGTGTAGTGAGAGAATAGAATCTCCACTTTATGTGAGTAGGTTAAGGTTGTTAACAACACAAAGACAAATAGAGACGATTACCCCGGCATTATGCAAGCAAATAATGGGATCTGATAATGGGATGGGGTTCTCACCGTTCCCCTTGTTAGAGAAGGGAAGAGCGAGACTGCAATATATTCTATGGCCTCAGATGGATAAGGATAACTTAAAATGCAAGCTCCCTAGTTTGACTTTGGGGGCTGGGAAATAGATATACGAATAAGAGAAAATAACAGGGGGAAACACGCTGGCCATAGAAGACATAAAATGTCTATTTGCAGCTATTTTTGGAGAGAGAGCTGACAACATTAGGAGACAAGCGGGATATGCGGGAGTGAAAGCACAAAACCCAGCGCATGATGGAGCGCCATTTAATAATTGCAGGGCAGATGTTTGGAGTGCTCTGAGGGTACAGCATCCTGATATATCCGATATGGGTGCAATTATGACACATAAAATGAAAGAAGATGAAGACCCTATTGCTTGTATTCAGGATGTTCAAGAGAAATGGCAGCTTGAAACGTGTGAACTGTGGAAAAAAACAGTGGCTCTATATTTTCATATTTTGTGTCAAGGATTGCCAGAACAGGTACATAGACAAAAGGAAAAAACCAACAAGTAAGAATGGAAGCGGAGCTGTGGGCAGAGATCCAGTTCACTATTGTGCTTCATTGCTGATTATTACAAGACAAGAACAGAAAGAAATGCGAGAACTGAAAGATTGAGGAAACCAAGTTAGTTCAGAAGAAATTGTCAAGTTTGCTATAAAAGGGCATTGTTGACGAGCGGAGAAGGAGTAGGAATGCACGAAATAATGGGTGTGTAACAGGTGAATAATACATACCCAGTAGCTCAAAGTGGGTATGGGTTTTGGCCACACGGTAGAGGTGTGGGCGTCAAAAGAAGAGGAGACGGATTTCAGAACGCCCAAGGTGGATTTCAAAATGCCCAGGGTGGAAATCAGAATACTCAGGGAGGATATAATGGAGGGTTGGTCAGAGGGCCACCCCCAGTATGTTGGAATTGTGGGGTGACAGGGCATATTGTGCATGTATGTAGAAATTTGGAACAAAGTGGACAACCTTTAAGAGGGGAGACTGCTTATCCACCACCATACAGTACACAAACACGAGAGGGCTTTGCCCAAGATCACACATCTTATCAGACACATGCACCACAAGAGCAACAGGCACAGCAGAAGGGGTCTGTGGAAATGCACTCACCGCAAGGGCAATCGCAACAAACACCTATGCAAACACAACAGAATGCGAACACAAGGCAAATACTTACACCTAGGATAGGGGGTGTCACTGTGGTGGGAGGGAATCTTTTCACAGGGACAGGGATGAATGTGTACTCTTAATAGGGCAGTTCACAGGGTGACTTGAAGTGTTCAGTACTATCAGTAACACCAGACCCCCAGGAGGAACCAAGGGTCAAGGTGACGATAGGAGGCAAATCTTTTTCTTTTCTTGTAGACACTGGGGTGACTCGCTCTTGTATCAGGGAGGGAAAATATCCAATGTCAGGTATTGCCATGAATGCTCAAGGGTTCTCTGGAGCTACAAATTTAGTTCCTTTAACTGATAAACTGCCTGTTTCTATAGGGGAATGTGACATGTATGTCCCCTTGTTATATTCGCGACAAACAGCAGTTAACATTTTGGGTAGAGATTTAATGATGAAACTTAGCATGCCGATTTCATTCTCTGATCAAGAAATAGTGTGCTCCACTCCAGGAATACACTATTTAAACATAGGAGAGTTTATACTGGCATTTACAGGGTAAGTGGCTCTACGAGGAGTCCCGGTAGATCCAGAGGTTTTCATGTATGGGGTGAGCATTTTATTAACATGGCTGCCTGGATAAGCAGGGAAGATTGTGAGAATACCTGATGAGTTCTTATTAAGAACACAAGTACCTATGGATAAGGAAGAAGGGCAAACTATTCCTATAGAATTGGAAGCAGCTATATTACGAGGAAAAATAGCAATGATTGAGGGAGTGGATGACGAAGGCAGAACATGGAGGGCAGTGATAGCTCTTGAGAATTGATACAGATTAACTGACATAACAGATGAAGATATGTTCAGAGATGAACGTATAGACGAAGAGGTAGTGTTTTTTTATAAGCATTACATACTGGATAAAGATCGAGAAAAGTCCCACAGCGAATGGGGCTAATGCGGCAATGACCAACATTCTTTTAGGAAGATCTAGAACAGGTGCCAAGTGTCCTTTGGACTACGGGCCCATATGATGTAGGCCTATTAAAGGGAATAGCAGGGGTTTTAAAAAAACTCAATCCAGGAGCAATTTTACTCTGAACAAAACAGTACCCCATGTCTCGAGAAGCTGATGAAGGCCTATTTAAGACTATTTCAGCGCTGATGAATCAGGGTATCCTAGTGCCATTGCAATCCCTGTGCAACACTGCAGTGTATCCGATTAAAAAATTTAAGTTCATGCAGATTTATCCAGGATTTACACCCTCTTAATCAGATTGTAGAGGCAGAGTTTCCATTGATTTGTTCCTAATCCTGTGACAATATTGTGTAGCATCCCAGTTGAACCTAAGTATTTCACTGTGATCGATTTGAAAAATGTGTTTTTCTCGATCCTGTTGCACAAAGAGTCACAAGACCTTACTTCCTTTATGTTCAGACAAAAGACACTAAAACATACTTGTTTACCTCAAGGCTACTGTGAGTCCTCGTCAATCTTTAACAGGGTCCTACAGATGTATCTAGGCAACATTGAACTCAAGAGTGCAGTAATTCAGCAGATAGATGACATATTAATCTGCACTGAAACAGAGGATGAAAGTAGACAAGACTCTGTCCACTTAATGGGCCTCATTACGACCCAGGCGGTAAGTTACTGCCTGGGCCGTGACTTTACCACCATGGCGTAAACTACGTTTACGCCATGGTGGTTGGCGGATTTACCGCCCCATTCCAACCTTGGCGGGGCGGTAAATCCCCATTTTCCCATTTTCCCTTCCCCATTCCCATTTTGCCCCATAGGGCATAATGGGAGTGGGGAAGGCGTTAATTACGCCACCGTAAATTACGGTGGCGTAATTAACTCCATGGTCCCTTAGCGCCATGGATTTTAACACCTGCTAAAAGCAGGTGTTAAAACCTCCATGGCGCTATGGGACCTCGGAATCAGGCGGTAAGGGTCGACGCTGTTTATGCTGCCGTAAACCCCTTACCGCCTGGGTCGTAATGAGGCCCAATGACTATATTGGCAGATAAGGGAGACAAGTTAGATAAGGAGAAATTACAGTATTGCCAGGAAGAAGTTTTGTAGATAGGTCAGTTAATTTCACACGAAGAAAAAAAAGTGACACCTGAAGCAGCTGAGGCTATCATGAAGACATCAAAACCAAATACAGTGAGGCAAATGCAACCGTTTCTGGGCTTGTGCAATTATTGCAGGGCAGGGGTGTTTGACTACAGCACATATACAAAACTGCTTTTGCAAGCACTTAAGAAGGCACAAGTTGGTAGGGAAAAGATAGAATGGACTGAAGAAATGGAGGATGGATTTGAGGAATTAAAAAAAGCAATCTGTACAGCTCCAGTTTTAGGAATTCCCAATTATAGCAAAGAATGGTATTTGTTTTCACACACCAATGCGTCAGTAATGACAGCAGTACTCACACAAAGAACACATTTAGGGTATAAACCTTTCACGTACTACAGTGGGATTCTAGATCCAGTTATGAGAGGATATTTTCCACGTGAGCAATCTTTGGCTGCTGCTGCATTAGCAATTGAGAATTCCACAGGTATTACCATGGGCTGTTCCATGACTCTCTACGTGGGGCACACCTTATTTGCCATTCTAGAGAAACCCAAGGGTACATTGACATCTCAAAGAGCATGAGGTGATGATCTCTAATCCAGTGATTAAGGTAGTGAGGTGTAAAATAATGAAATAATGAACCCAGCCACGTTTGTAGCTGAATCTGTAGAAGGTGATCATGTGAATGACTGCTCAAATGATGTCGAATTTTATGATGATGAAAGAAAATGCTCTAGCGGGAGGAGAAATTATCTTTATTGCTGGTTCTTTGAAAATGGATCAAACTACTGGGGAGAGGCATTCAGGCTCTGCAGTTGTAAGACGCAGATTAAATGGTGAATTTGAGGTAGTGGCAAGTACAAGACTACCGTCCCATATTTCAGCACAAGCGCAGGATTGGTAGCGCTTATTGTTGACCTTGGTAAACACAAAGGTCAGGAAGTGATGGTGTACAGAGACTCCACCTATGTGATGTCAACCATACAGACAGGGCTGTCACGCTGGAAAAAGAGGGGTTACCTCAGCGCAGACAGCACTCCAGTGCTACATGCGTCTTTATTGGACAGGCTCATTAAGGCACTACAACACCAGTAGCTATAGCGGTGGTAAAATATACAGTGAACACTAAACAAACAGACTTTATCACTCATGGAAACGAAGCCGCAGACATAGAAGCCAAAAGAGCTGCATATTCTTCATAAATTTTGAGTTTCGATACTGAAAATCTTAAAGAAGTATTGAATTGAAGCATGCTTCTAGGAGCGGGATTTAATATGCTGTCAATTATGCAACTAATAGAGATTCAAGGTAGAGCCCCACAAGAAAAGCAGGAGCTATGGAAACGTAGGGGGTGTCATGTATCCCCCACAGAAGCATTATGGAGGCAGGACAGCAATCTATTGGAGCACGTTGCACAGTCTGTTGTGAATTGACTCGTGTGTCAGAAATTTTCAGCTGGGCATACACTGAGAGCAATCAGGAGAGTAATACCTTGACCAAATGGTCCATTGCCACATTTGCATATCGATTACATTGATATGCTGCAGACATGTAATGGATATAGTTATCTATTAGTGGTGGTGTGTCCCACCTCTAGCTGGATCGCAGCCGGTCATTGTACGCACCCTGATGCTACTTCTGCAGCAAGGTTTTTACTGTGCAAAGTATTTCTAAGATGGTGTGTGTGCGAAGTACTGAGGTCTGATAATGGACCACATTTTGTCAATGAGCTATTTGAACAAATAGGACATCTATTGAGTATAAAACATATGTTTTCTTCTGCTTATCATCCACAAGCAAATGGAATATGTGAGAGACTCAGCGGCCTCCTAAAAATGAGGATAGCCAAGATCAAATTAACTTTGAAAAAGGGATGGCTATATTGCCTAGTCTAGCCTTATATGCCCTTCGAAATCAGCCAGGTTCAGACAACCCTCTTACGCCCCATGAGTTAGTGACACGGCGTTATATAAGGACACCTCTTATGCCGCCACCTAGAGTCAGGTGTGATGCCCAGAGTATAGAGCAGGCTCTAGGTGATGACATGCATGATTATTTGACATGTATGACTACCAGTGTTTCTTTCATTGCAGATCAATCCAAGCATCAGAGGGAGTGGTCAAGGAACATGGAAGAGGACAGCCCAGTAACCAATCAGAGTGAATTATTGCCAACACCAGAGTTATAAGTTGGAGACCAAGTGCTTATAAAGAACTTTACCCGTAAATGGCATGAACCTAGGTTTAATGGTCCCTTTTGTGTTGAGAAAGTCTCCCTACTGGAGTTAAGGTATCAGTAGGAAGAGCTTGGTTACATTTAGGAGATGTAAAATTCTAGAAAGACAAGACCCTCCCTACAGCACTTGTTGAGCAAGAAGCAAGACAAGAAGAAGAATTTGCCGCATGTGCAGACTCGATCGATGACCAAGAAGAAGGATGATAAAATAGTGTGTGGATCGCACACATTTCTTTTGGACTGTAATTCATTGGAAATTCCTTCAAACTTGTAGCAGGAAGTGAATGGACTTGCAAAGAATTCCAGAGGTTAAACGTACTTTATAGAAATTCTTTGAAGGAATAAATATTGCATCAGTACTATGTCCAAAATGTCAGTTTCTAATTAGAAATTTGAAGAGGGATCAATACCCAGATTCATTTTAGGAGTGTATCAGTTTCAAGGATAATATGATACCTGTCATCAGTGACACATTTGGGTTTGTAGCTGCTATTTTTGTGTTTATCCTTCAGTCATACCCTGTTCCTGTTAGGAGAGATGTTAATATTCACACATTTCTTTAGGACTATAAAAATTGTCCTGTTAGAAGAAGACTCCTGATTGCGATAATTGAGCAGATCGTGCAACTACGAATGTAAATTGAACACCTGTATTAAAATAGAGTGCGAGTGCAACAAGTATTGGGATGGCACACCAAATGTTTTTATAGACTTATATGCCTAATATTTATATGTCTGTGTATTCTCTTTAAATTTCAAAGTCTTTATTATCCTAATGGTCCCATTGAAAAAACAACACTTATGGTTTTTCCTAGTATGAGTACAAATGATGATAATTTCTTTGACCTCTATGGGCATGCCAGGCGACATAAGAGGGATGCAGAAGAAGACAACCAGGGGATAAATACCTATCTTGATAATTAATTCTGCTCACCTGGGGAATAATATGTGGTACCAACACATGAGAAAGGTGGGGGAGAGAGCATTTGATGAGAATTACTACATCTACTCTCTCATCCCATATGCCATGACTACAGTAAGAACCTTCATTTCAAAAGAGATGTCATTGCAAGATGCAAAGTGCCTCAGTCATCTACCAGCATGTACTACTAGATGACAGTTTCAAGGGAACTGGGCAACCTTGCGATGCAGATCAAGACAGTCATTTCCCTACCAGTATGAGTGTATCAAGACAACACGAATGGAAAAGGAGCCTTGATGGACATACAAGATGCTTGTGTATCCTGCTGCAGGACAAGACAAGGTCATTGTTGAAGAAATGAAGAGAATGAACATGACAGAAAATACTGGAAAGCCTGGATGTTGGGAACATTCACAGCTGCTAATCTATGGATAAGCAAGTACAACCAAGGAATGGACAGATGGAATGATGTCCTATGCAGCTCATCTGCTGAGGAAGGAAGCAGTCCAAGAGGTACAGAAGGTGAATGAGGAGTGTCTAAAGGCGTGGGCCAAGTACTCTAAACTGCTGACATGGGTGGAAGATGAAGCAGGCCCAGTAGCTGTAGTCCCATTGTTTAATACAACACTGTGCTTTCGGAGCAAGGGAAAAAATCAAGTTGGACAAAATAAAGGGTGCCAGAACATAATTGACATTCAAGGAATGAGGAGAGGGGTGGCTGTCTTAATGGATCGATTTTGGGTGTGAGGATATAGAGCACATATGAAACTACTCAGGAATTGGGATGGACTTTGTTCCTTGGTACAAATCCATGTCCCAGCATTGGTGATTCCACAAAGTGACCTAAAGATTGAAGAATTTCCAAAAGTGGACAATAACCTGAGAAAAAGGAGGTCACTAGAACTCTGGCGGATGAAGAGAGGGAATTATTTATCACAAAAATCCCTAATGGCTTATGAAGACATTCCTGACGAGCACAAATTGTTCAGCAGGACTTTAGTGAAGTTCACATATATGTTCATGCCTGGAATCCAAACAGCGGTGAACATCAAATGGCTACAGATCACCAGGTGGGAGCTGCTGTAAACAATTAATGCCACTATAAAAGGATTTAACACCATAAAAGAAAAGTTAAGGGCCATAAGGTCGATGACCCTCCAGAATAGATATGTCCTCGACATGATTCCAACAATGGAAGGAGGTGTTTCCTCCAAGATTGGGCCATCATGTTGTACATTCATACCATCTCATGACGGCGAGAATGGGACTTTGACGGAGACCATATTGATGTTGAAGATCTGTACGTAAAAATGGTGGATGAGACAGAGGCCATTGGAGATGACAGTTGATTCTCACTCCTGTTTTCATGGATTCCTTATTGGATGGCAAACTTATTCATGTTCCTTGGAGCAATATTGGTAATAATAATATTTGGATTCTGTATAAGGATAATATTTCGACAATGTCAGAAAACAGCAGAGAAAGCAGTGGGAATGAAGATCATGATTGACACAAAGGATGAACCAAGAAGACAATGGGCCTCATTACATGTTAGCCGGTCCGGATTTAACGGTGCCATTAAAACCATACCGGCACTGTTTTCTGGATTGGCTAACTACAGGTTTTGTGGTCGTGTGGTGTTATGCCCGTCAGGTCTGACCTGGCGGGCGTAACACCACTGGGCGCACACTGATGTGGAAACACTGCCACCATTACCGCATGGTGCCAGTGTTTCCATGGCCCCCATTCCCGCGGCATGGGAATGGGGAGTAATGGAATGCCAGCTCTGGAATTACTGGACCACCGTGGCTGTAATACCCCGGTAATTCCGGCAAGTCCGGAGCTGGTAAATCCCCAGGAGTCTGGCGGCAGCCTGCTGGTTTTACGGGCACGGCTACTGCCGGACTCGTAATGAGGCCCAGTGTGTTGACCGATAGTGCCATCAGAGACTACCTAAAAGCAAGTATTATGGCACCTGAAGGAACAAAATTCTGGTGTCCAAAGGATCAAAAGAATTACATGGGATGTTGGGTCTTCTGTAACCCAAATGGACAATGCAATTACATGACCTGGAGTGTGGATGAACACATTAAAACAGCGGGCATGTGAGGAGGGGTGACAAAGATATAGATATCCAAGAAACCCTTCTTCAAGAGAAAATACAAAAAAGCATGAAAACTTGCGGAGCTGGTCGAGGACTCGACCAGAGGGGGGAATGTAGAGGAACAGATCTATACATCCACAGGAGATCCCGCCACCCTACCTTCTTTGTATTGGAGACATGGGACCGTGCCTTGCCTGACACCAGCTATTGTACCAATACTGCAGTGAGTATTTGGAAGGAGTTATTCATTGAGATAACTCTATTGAATGTACCCTAGAGTTGATGACAACCTACAGGAGGAAATCCCTGAAGGAATATGAGAAAGAGCTTAGAAAATGAACTGATGACATCATAAGAAAGTGGGCACGACATCCCAAGATACTGAATGAAGATGATATATGGATCCTAGAGTAAATATGGCAAATTAAAGAATCAAGTAGACTATTAAAGTGGAAAAGACGAAGATTAAAATCATTGGGCCTCATTACGAGTCCGGCAGTAACCGAGGCGGTAAAACCGCCTGGTTACCGCCGGACTCGTATTACCATTCTGCCTCTGTGATTCCCGGAAATACCGGGGCATTACAACCCCGGTTTTCCGGGAATCACGGAGGCGGAATGGTGTTAATCCCCATTCCCATTGAGTCCTATGGGACTCAATGGGAATGGGGATCATGGAAACACCAGCAGCATCTCGTGACGGTGCTGGTGTTTCCACGTCCGCCTGCAGCCGGGCGGTGTTAAACCCGCCAGGTCAGACCTGGCGGGAACATCACCTCCCGCCTGCAGGAGTCGGGATCAGGAGGTCCGGAAACAACGGTGGCGGCGGGTTTACCACCACCGTTTTTTCCGGACCGCCTGAGTTATAATGAGGCCCATTGTATAGGCTAGCTATGAGTAGTCATTAAAATGCAGGTGAAACCGCCATTGTATACTGTATACAAACTGGCCATTGGTATCATCAAATAAATAAGCCAGAAACCAGGAAGAGGGAATTAAAAGCTGTGTCGCAGTAGAATAACAGGTTGCTGAAGCTGCATGGCGAGGTTGTCTGGCCTGAAGAGAAGGAGGGTGTGGAGGGTGAATCCTTTCACATTAAGGTGCAAGGAAGAACACAAAGGATACCAGGTTTTAATTAATGTAAAGCATTTAAAAGCTGCAGAATGGACCAAATCGTGATATCTTGTCACATAAGCCAAGGATGAAAATAGAGTTTGAACTTGGAGTTCCAGACACAATAGCGAGAGCCCTCACTCTCGTGCATTCTCAGGACGGGAATACTCTGCAAGGTCAAGTACAAAGACAATTTCATGGCAGAACGCATGAGTGATGAGAGGTGTTGGGCTAATTGGGTGGTGAGGTAGCTTCATGTCCTAACTCCATGTACCTGGGTCTTGGCTTACGTGCTTCTAAATGAACCGAATGTTCCAGACATGGCACAAGCGTAACAACCAATTGTATTAGTTGATATAACTAAGGACCTTATAGCTTAGAAGACCAATGAAACACGGTGTAACTATTTTTTCTTAAATCACATGTTCCAAGAGGTAAGCATAAGTTGTCCACCTGATAACGGACAGATAATAACAATCCAAGCTCCTATAAGATTGCATATCTAGATGTTTCCCTTAACCAATCCCGACCCTTGATAGATTTTTCACTATTGCCACGTAGTATGATGTCACTCTGACGCCTAATGAAGTATATGAAGTGTATTTTTATGTGGAAAAGTTATGTTATGTTATTTGGCATTTATATAGTGCTCTATATATCATTGGTAGGACCTCAAAGCGCTTGTGGGTTGAACGCCCTTGGGGACCGTAGTCCAAGTCAGTCGAGAGAATAGGGTATCATAGGGTGCTTGGGTGAACTCAATATGTGCGCAGCTGATGCAATTGCCTGATGGTAGCTGCATCCTAACATTAGGTGTGGTGGTATTGACAGATCAGTTGAATGTGTGCAGTCTGGAGGTTGGTCTCTGAGACGGCATTCTGGTTTCATTAGGCCTGTGTAAGGCGCTTATGTGTGCAGCTAGGCAGATTTTTCGTGGGGTATAGCTGCTTTCTAGCAGGATGTTGAGGTGTTCATGGAGTATTGTTCGTATGTGAGCAGCTAGGCCGAAATTGATCGAGGGATGTAGCTGCGCTCTATTGTCTGTTGGTGTAGAGTAGTGAGTGAGCATATGATAGGAGAGGTGAGTGTCTGGAGTGGATGTTTTATTCTTATGAGTCCACTGATTACATTCACGTGTTTCGCAATAGCTGCGCTCAGAGGTAGATGGTACAGGAGGCCGCTGGGCATGTGTAGTAGACTCAGGAAGCGAATAATAAGCAGTCATATCTAGCGCCTGCAGGACGTTAAGGATGTCATCTATGGTGACCGGTTCCTGATTCTGTTTTGGTGACTTAGTAGTTGCTTTCAGTGCTGTCATTGCTCGGTATCTCCTCGAACATTCATCCGCAGGTTGTGATTACTTTCCAATGTGATGTCGTTTAAGTCGTGGTCCATGGTGTTGCAGGTTGTCAGCGGCCTTAGAAGGTCTTAATCAGGTTTATGAAAAGAGACAGGTTTTTAGGGCTTTGCGGAAGGCCATGTAGTCTTGGGTGTGTCGAATGTGCGGGGGAAGTGAGTTCCACAGAGTTGGAGCTAAGGTTGAGAAGGTGGATCCTCCAATCCTGGCTGAATTGGAAGTTGGAATCACTAGTAAGAAGGCAGTGCTTGATCTTAGGGTGCGTGATGGGAGGTAAGGTTTAATCTTCTCTTATAAGTACGTTGAGCCGGTCTTGTGCACTGCTCGGTGGGTAATGCATACATTTCTGAAGGTGGAGGTTGCGGATAGAGGGGGAGATGTGGTCTCTGTGTCCAAGGGTGAGAAGGAGTTTGGCGGCAGCGTTTTGGGCTCTTTGGACTTTGTTAAGCTGATATGCCAGTGCTCCCAGGTATAAGGAGTTGGCATAGTCCAGTCTCGACATAACAATGGACATAACAGCGGTGAGTCTGTTGGGATAGGTGAGGTAAGGGAAAATCTGTCTAAGGATTTTGAGGTGGTAGTGACAGGATTTTGATACATTATTGGTCTGGCGGGAGAGGATTGGGCCTGAGTCCATAGTGCAGCCAAGGTTTTTGACTATTATGGAGGGAAGGGGGAGGCAAAGGTGTGGTCCATGGGAGTGGATGTGGGAGAAGAACAGTACTGCTGCATACCATGATTTTAGTTTTATCTGTGTTCAGAAGGAGGTGGTTTCTTGGCATCCATTGGTCAATAATCTCACTCGTCTCAGCAATTCTTGCAAAACTGATCAAAGCATCAGGAGTGATCTCAGTAATTGTTGTGAAGTCAACCAAAGCAGAGAGAATGATCTCCCTTGACACAGTGTTTGTGGTAAGAGGAAGCAAAATGGAATAAACATCAGGAGTGATTTTCCCATGACTCAACAATTGCTGCAAAGCTGACAAAAGCCTCAGGAGTGATGTCCCTTGTCTCAGTAATTGGTGCAAAGCCTACCAAACCCTCGCAAGTGAATTCCCTTGTCCCTGTGATTCTGTCAATGTTGGGTAAGATTTTAACCATAGTGCTAAATCTACCTCACTTGCGAGAACCCCAGAACTTTTTGCTGGACTTGTAGATTATGTTTTCCTATACCTCAGTGAGTGGGAACCTTTTTCCACACTAACAAATTCTTTTACTCTTTTTATGGGTGCCATTTCTAACACTCTCCATAGTGTCCTTTCAATTTTATCATCTTTGACAACTTTTGGTATATACCGTTGTATTGTTACAGGGTTGCCCTTTGGGGCTCCCCTTTTACTTTCTAGGGCTAACCTTGTGAGAACTACAGTTCCCAAGGGTAGAAATGATATTTCTATCCCTTCTACATTTTGTTAGGTGAAACCAGCACACCCAACCTTATGTGGAGTGCTGGGGAGATACAGTGTATCCCCTTTCTCACTAGCACTGTAACAATTCGGTTACAGGGACAATCTCACCTTAAATGGCTGGTGGCATTGAACCTTTTTGCTAATTTAGTGCACCTTTCCCGCAGGCTGTTTTTACCATAATGGCACCGGGTCTACTGTTTTTGCCATTTTCGCACTTCTTGTCCCTTGTTGGTCTTTTCCCTGCCCTCCATTCCTTTGTGTGATCATTGAGAGACTGAGCATACGTCTGTTGATGTTTGTTGTAACTTCCCTGTTTTAGATAATTGTTAATAAAACAGTGACTTTCTATCTTCTTGAGTTTGTCCAGGTATTTGGACTCAGAATTATTCTGGTGTAATCCCGTCCATTACCATATGCACGTTCCAAGGGCCATACGCTCAGTACAGTAAACTAAGACATGGGCCCTCATTACGAGTCAGGCGGTGGACCATGGTGCTATTAGCACCATGGCCCATGCCGGACTCCGGCATGGTGGATGGCGGAATTACCGCCCCATTCCAAGGTGAGTGGGGCGGTAATTCCCCATTCACCATTTGCCCTTCCCCATTCCCATTTTTGCCCCATAGGGCATCATGGGAATGGTGAAAGGCGCTAAGTACGGTGCCGCAAATTGCGGCACCGTACTTAGCACCAAGGTCACTTTGCGGCATGGGTTTTAACGCCTGCAAAAAGCAGGCGTTAAAACCCGGGACCTCTTAATCAGGCGTTAAGGGTTAACGGCACCGACGGCGCCGTTAAACCCTTAACGCCTGACTTGTAATGAGGGCCATGGTTGTAGACCCTCTTGAGTGGAAGAAATCCCATAGAACAGGGTATTTAACCCATGTTCTTTGTTAGTAGAGCGGCTCCAACATTGTTGTTGAGTTTGCATGGTAGCATCAAGACAAGTGTTATTATTGGTAGGCAGGTGTTCTCATTTCGAGGCTAGCTCCTGGCGTCTTTATTCCCATGGGAGCTCTCTGGGCCAGCTTTTGTTGTCAGCTGGTGAGCTTTCCATTTTGCATGCCCTTATTAGGGAGGGGAGATTTCTAGGTTCCCCATGCTCTTGTCAGAAGGAGAATACTGTTCCATGTACCCATATGCCATGGCAAGCTCTCTGTTCACCGTACCCTTGGCATTTCTCTGTGCCGGATGCCGACGTTGGTAGGGAGCTCTCGATGGCAGGTTTTCTCGTGTTTCATGAGATTTTTCTGTCCAGCATCCTTATCGGTGTGTGCTTCCCTCCGAAGGCCTTATCTGTAGGCGAGTTCTCTGTGCAATGAGTCCTTGTTGGATAACCTCTCTTCATGCCCTTTGCCCTTATCAGAAGGCAATCTCTCGGTTTTCCCATGTTCTTGTTAGTGGCTGACTTTGCTGTGCCCATAAACTGCAGTGTCATCGTATTTGGGTGACTTTTTTGAGCCAGATGTTCTTGACCAGTGATGTCTCTGTTCGACATTTATTTATTTTTTATTTATTGTGCATTTGTGAGGCGCTTATACAACAAGAAATTGTCTTTCAAAGCGCCCGCAGGGCAAAGGGGGAGGGAACAGGGGAAAAGGGCAAATACAATAACAATGATGAAACAGATAGATGTTGTCCTACTAAGCATTGAGAGCATTCGGAGCGTGGAAATTCTCTGTTCCTGGCGATAGAAGAGTTGTTCATGCCAGATTTCGATGCCATTGCAGTTTCATGCCATTATGTTGGGCTATGCCAGGTGTCCATGTAAATGAGCAAGTAAGTTGTCGAGACCAGATATTCTTGTGTCCAGGCAAACTCTCTGTGCTAGAATTTCTTGCGCCCTGGAAATCTCAAAGTTCACCATTGCTATTGGTTGAGTGCTCTTTGCCAGGCCTCTTTTTCAGTGGGAGAGCTCTCTGTACTGGGGCCAGAGACCAAAGGAAAAAGCCTGGGCCTGGGGTGCCACGCTCCCTCCCTTCTCAGTGGTTGATATCTCTGGCACTTTGTCAAGGATCAATGTTTCTAGCAGTCGTCTTAGTGTCCAGGGATGCCAGATGCCTCCCTATCCCTGTTAGCCACCAGCTCAATGTCCTGCAAACACCCTGCCCTCCTCCCACCACCATTCACACGTGCTGTTTTCATTCACACTCATTCATTGGCTCACACTGACTCTCGTTTACACATATGCATTACTTCAAATTTCTTCATAGACAGACGCTATAATTTATATACGTTTCTCCCATTCAGTGACTTCTGTTGTTGTTAGGGAGAATTCTCAAAAATGTGCTAATTCCCTTCACCTTAGAGACCCCCAGCAACTTTGCTGGATTTTGAGGAGTTGATGTTTTACCAAGAGAGGGTGTGACCCTTTTCCCCACTCTCTCATGTGTTTTGAAATGTGTTTTACTTTTGCGTTTTCTTTGGTTATGGAGTTTTAGACAACTCCATAGGCATCATCTTTTCATTTGTGTCACACAGCACCCCCAGTGCAGTGGCAAAGGGAAACCTTTTCAGGCTTTCCCAAGGTTTAATAACTTCTCTGGGATAAATTACTGTTTCCCAGAGTAAGTAAACTGAAATTGACTTTACTAGTCTTTTTAAATTCCTAGACCCAGCACGCCTTATCTTATAATAGAGTGCTGGAGGGGTTACTTAGTATCTCCTGTGTCTAGATACTCATGTAGCAGTCAAATGCTACCCTTTCCTCTCGAAATGGCTGGTGGCAGTGGTTTTACAACAAACTACCATGATTTTTCCCGACCATGAACACCAGTAGCGTTAAATCGCGGGAGCCATGTTTTTCGAGATGGCTTCTGAGCCCCCTCTGTAAAAACAGGTCCCGGTCTTCTTTTTCCGCCATGTCCTTCTAGAGTGTTGCTCTCCGTGCCAAACTAGGTAATGTTCCTTTGTTCATTCGCCTTTGGCAGGCTTCAGGAATGAAGACCACCTCTGGTGCCCGAGTGTCTGGGGTGTGCAGGAAGTGAGGGAGGAGTTCGAAACTCCCTGTGCTTAGTCTCCTAGGAGACCCAAATGCACTCTGTGGTGATTGGCTGGCTGGCTGGCTGACTGTCCGGCAAGGACAGCCACCCTGCTGGGTGAGTGACAGCTAGGCTGGAATGAATGGGACAGAACTGAATAAAAGACGAGTCTCTTGGCTTCGAAGGCAGAGTCGACCACTGGAACGAAAGAACCAAAGGTGAGCTTGAAGAGGGCGGCTGCTGCAACTCCTGGACTGTTTGTTTGCTCGGTGAAGCCCTGCTGCAGGTCTGAATCGCTAAGTTCATCTCGACAGAGAAGCCCTGCAAGGACGACTTCTCCCTTTGAGTTGGTGGGACCAATCAACTCGACACTAAACCACCTGGATACCATTCTCAGAGCTGGTTGTATTTTCCTCAGAGTGCTGCAACAAACCGAATAACCAGGGAGAGGGACACCAGCTTGTGTGCTTGAACTACAGCTGCGGAATTGAAGATTTGCCATTTGCCAGCTTTTTGACCAGTCCCAGAGCAGTGCGGGAGTCCCCCGACTTCCTCCTATCTGCACTGCCTAAGAAATAATTGTATTATTTCTATGTTCTGATAACCTTTGCCTTTTTGCTCCTCCTTCAAAGTATTCTGAATGCCTCAGAAACTTAGAGTGTACAGTACTGAAGTGTATTTGTGTGTGATTACATTGCCTTCTTCTTTTGAATGTTTTATAACTGACAGTTAAATAAATTAATAAGTATTTAACAAAGAAACATTGAATGGAAGAGTTTATTTGAACACCTGTGATTGTAGACTTCTGTGTAACATCATTACAGCTCACATTCCCTCTTGAGATAAGCCTGGCTGTTCAGCTCCGCTACCAAAAACTGTGCAGTACAGACATATACCAAAGGCTGGTTTTGCTTACACCTGTAGTCATAGTTGTGTGTAGTGGTCCCAAAGGGTACTGCATACAAACTCTGCCTAACAGTTGTCATTTGCCAACTCTCACTCATGTTTGTATCACAGTCCCTGCCATGGTTACCGTGATTCAAAAGCACACATAAACACACAGAATATGCACCCTCGAGACAAGTATTAAAGAAAAAATGACATGATGCACCTGCAGGCCATTGGACGGAGGCCTGCAACCTTTGGCGGATTTGATGTTTTGTTTTACGAAAACTATGATCCCTCACCATTAACTATGATGGCTAGTGCTGATGGGAGATGTAGTCCCCTGGGGAGCTCAAACTTGCAGCCGCCTGCACTAGGACTAGTAGTGCAGGCCCGCTTGAGCATGCTGCTAGAGGGAAGCATCTAATGCTGGCACCACCACTGAATGTGACTCGAGTGCAAATCAGAGCATGCGAGGAAGTAGGGATGTTCCTAGGTCTGGAAAGGATCTGGGGCTGCGCTAATGTTGGGACTGTCAGGACTCAGGGCTAGCTAGCCTTTTAGTTGTAGCCAGTGGTGGAAATGGAAAATAATTGGTGGGGGATCCACAAAGGCCGGGATGGGGGCAGAGTTTGGGGGGCGCTGCCGGAGGAGGCCGGGTTTATGGGGGTGGAGCTTGGAAATGTCCAAAATAATAGTTTAAAATGGCGCTATTTCTTTCATGTTTCTTCTTTTCCAAACTATATATCAATTCCACTTTAAACCACTTCTATGGCACTGGTGATGAGTTACTTCACTATGCAGATTAATAGTTTTGACCAGTGTTGCTGATTAAATATTCTTTAAAATGCACAATTTGCATCCTATTTTATTTTTTTAAAAACTCCCCTTTGGGTACTATTCAAACAGAATGATTTCTGTTCGCCATAAGTAACGTTTTCTTTTACTTGAACCACATCCGGCACAGCTCCTGCAGTTCCGCTCTGAAAGCAGTTGGGTGGCTGCATTGTGTATGATAGTTTCAATGTTAATAGGGGTATTCATGTATTCATGCAATGTTTGTCGTATACATCTATCCGACAAACATTGCCTAAGTAAATAAATAATCCCGGTCCATGTATCTGACACACATTGCATAAATAAATAAATAAACTGGGTCGTACCTGTGTACCGGTTTGTGGCTGAGGACTGTAACTTCCTATGGTGATCCCTTGCATGGGTTCACCAGAGGAAATTACGGTTTGCTCACATGCGCTCTCTTTCTTTTTTTTTTCTCCCCCAGCACTGACTCTGGCCGGATCCCAAGAACCGGCTACACATCTCGTACCGGATCTCGAATGGTCAGCGCTGGTTGTAGCCCCTGAACTTCTATCAGAGGCTACAACCAAAAGACTTGGGCTATAGCCCCTCCCAGACTTCCTCTAGCAACGCCTCAACGAGGACGCACGTGGAAATGCATAATTGTGAGTCAGTGAACACGACTAACTCTTGGGGAATTAGTAACTTGGTCAACGAAACCAATAGTCAAAGAGTGAGTGTGAATGAGTCCCAACTTTCATATTGGGAAAATTGACCAATTTATACTTTTAAATTTCTTATTGTATCTGCTCCGTTATCTGGTTTTGATGCAACATCTTCTGTAATAAAGTCCTAGCTCAATCTGGAGCTACCCTATTTGCTCGATTCCCTATTATGCTGGCATCAAAAGCAGGCAAGCCCATTTCACTCGATTGCAAGCATATTTGGGTAATGTGGATTGGGACAAAACCTGTTTGCTCCATTGTGTATTATTCAAAACCAGTGCTTACTGCATCTGCTCCATTGTTGCACTGATGCAAACGCTGAATAAGCTGGCTTATCTGGCCCCCGGGGTTCCTGCTCACCCTAAACATTGAAAGTCACGGTCACGGGAAATACGAGCCCCCCACCGCCCACCTCCTCTTCCAGCAGCCTCTTCGCGCCTGACAGCACAGCCTCCAGCCCCAGTCAGGGCGAGGCTGTCCATCCGTGGCTGCCTGCGGGATGGCCTGGAGAGCAGTCAGGAGGGATAATTGATGTGCCAGGCACCGCCTCGCACCGGGAGGCGGCGAGTGTGCCAATAACTCCTACTAACTCACTGAGACATGCAATCCGTTATCTCACAAATTATTAACGACCCGAAAATAAATGGCCGTGCAATCAGTTGCGGCGCCGCTGGCAACTTTTTATATCTCCTTTTAGATAAATAAATTCCAGACTAGCGCCCCAGCAAAACCCTCCACCCCAAGAACCCCCACCACTCACAGACCATCCCAGGGTAACCCGGGGCAGGTGTCCCGCCTGCACCTCCTCTCCCTGGAGAACAAGACAGCCCACAGATTTCAAAATTGCCCTTGCCATGGACTAGGTGAAAATCTCCCAATACACTTTTGGGATAACTTTAGACGTGCACATTATTACCCACCCCAAACAATGTCAAAACGGTGGGTCCCAGGTGCGGTTTATGACGTGGTTTTACTGTAGGAGACTTCCGGTTATACAAAATGGCCTCGATTTACAGAAAACACTGGGGCAGATTCTCAAAAAGTGGCCCACATAAAAAAAGCACAGATGATGGGGTTTTTAAAATTGCACTATGTGATGAATCTGATGATGTGATCACTCCTTTCCTTGAGGTGGCATCTCATGTGGCCGGGGGACAGCACCCGCTACCTAATCCTGACCCTGCGGGCGGCTATTTTAGGGAGGACCACATAGGGGGATTGGACCCTTATGGGGGTGGAGCGACATCTTCACGTGAGGCCTGGTATTCCCCATTCCCCTTAAGGGACACCCTTCCTGCAGTACCTCAGGCCCTCATGGCATATTATGGCAGTAATCCTCAATATTCTCCAACACTTAGGGCATCATTACACGGAAGGCGGTGATCCAGGGTGCTATTAGCACCCTGGACCATGCCGGTAAATACCAGCACCGCCTTGGCGGTAAGGGGATTTACCGCCCCATTCCAAGGTCGGTGGGGCGGTAAATCCCCCTTCCGCCATTGCCCTTCCCCATTCCCATTTCTGCCCCATAGGGCTCTATGGGAATGGGGAAGGCGCTAATTACGGCAAGTGCGCGGAACGCCCACACGCTCGCATACAACACGTATTCATGGAATAGAATAGGGCAAAAAAGCGCACGCTCAAAGCAGCGCACAGGCACAAACAGGCACAAACACGACCGCCACAAGAAAGCAGGCGGTAGCGTGTCTGCGCCTGCAAGAAATGTGCGCTAAAAGGCGCGCCAACAAATAGCACCTATATACAGACATGACCAATGTACAATACTGTTGCCCTCCTGGACAAATGACGTACAAAGGGGTACCCACAAACACAGACACGCGCAGAGAGAAAAAATAAACGTGTGCGTGCATACCGGGGTGCGCGGTAAGTTCCACACGCGATATGGGCTGGGCGGGTACGTGGATTGCAGGGGTGCGCGGGAAGTTCCACACGCGATATGGCAGGGAACGTGGATTCGAGGGTGCGCGGGAAGTTGCACACGCGAAATGGCCGGGTACGTGGATTTCAGGGGCGCGCGGGAAGTCCCACACGCGATATGGCAGGGAACGTGGATTCGAGGGGTGCGCGGGAAGTTGCACACGCGAAATGGCCGGGTACGTGGATTTCAGGGGCGCGCGGGAAGTCCCACACGCGATATGGCAGGGAACGTGGATTCGAGGGGTGCGCGGGAAGTTGCACACGCGAAATGGCCGGGTACGTGGATTGCAGGAGTGCGCGGGAAGTTGCACACGCGAAATGGCCGGGTACGTGGATTGCAGGAGTGCGCGGGAAGTTGCACACGCGAAATGGCCGGGTACGTGGATTGCAGGAGTGCGCGGGAAGTTGCACACGCGAAATGGCCGGGTACGTGGATTGCAGGAGTGCGCGGGAAGTTGCACACGCGAAATGGCCGGGTACGTGGTTTTCAGGGGCGCGCGGGAAGTTCCACACGCGATATGGCCGGGTACGTGGATTTCTGGGGCGCGCGGGAAGTTCCACACGCGATATGGCAGGGAACGTGGATTCGAGGGGTGCGCGGGAAGTTGCACACGCGAAATGGCCGGGTACGTGGATTTCTGGGGCGCGCGGGAAGTTCCACACGCGATATGGCAGGGAACGTGGATTCGAGGGGTGCGCGGGAAGTTGCACACGTGAAATGGCCGGGTACGTGGTTTTCAGGGGCGCGCGGGAAGTTCCACACGCGATATGGCCGGGTACGTGGATTTCTGGGGCGCGCGGGAAGTTCCACACGCGATATGGCAGGGAACGTGGATTCGAGGGGTGCGCGGGAAGTTGCACACGCGAAATGGCCGGGTACGTGGTTTTCAGGGGCGCGCGGGAAGTTCCACACGCGATATGGCCGGGTACCTGGATTTCTGGGGCGCGCGGGAAGTTCCACACGCGATATGGCAGGGAACGTGGATTCGAGGGGTGCGCGGGAAGTTGCACACACGAAATGGCCGGGTACGTGGTTTTCAGGGGCGCGCGGGAAGTTCCACACGCGATATGGCCGGGTACGTGGATTTCTGGGGCGCGCGGGAAGTCCCACACGCGATATGGCAGGGAACGTGGATTCGAGGGGTGCGCGGGAAGTTGCACACGCGAAATGGCCGGGTACGTGGTTTTCAGGGGCGCGCGGGAAGTTCCACACGCGATATGGCCGGGTACGTGGTTTTCAGGGGCGCGCGGGAAGTTCCACACGCGAAATGGCCGGGTACGTGGATTTCTGGGGCGCGCGGGAAGTTCCACACGCGATATGGCAGGGAACGTGGATTCGAGGGGCGCGCGGGAAGTTCCACACGCGATATGGCAGGGAACGTGGATTTGAGGGGTGAGCGGGAAGTTGCACACGCGATTTGGCTGTGAGCTCCCAGGCATTACCTGTACACCCTCCACGGCCCCTGCAGGCAGCACACACCACAGGGAACTACCCTGCACACCTGCTCATGTCTCCCACCACCCCCACCCCCAGCACTGTGGGCAACCTGCCAGCAGGCCCCCACCCATGGCCAACCCATGTCTCCCACCACCCCCACCCCCAGCACTGTGGGCAACCTGCCAGCAGGCCCCCACCCATGGCCAACCCATGTCTCCCACCACCCCCACCCCCAGCACTGTGGGCAACCTGCCAGCAGGCCCCCACCCATGGCCAACCCATGTCTCCCACCACCCCCACCCCCAGCACTGTGGGCAACCTGCCAGCAGGCCCCCACCCATGGCCAACCCATTTCTCCCACCACCCCCACCCCCAGCACTGTGGGGAACCTGCCAGCAGGCCCCCACCCATGGCCAACCCATGTCTACCACCACCCCCACCCCCAGCACTGTGGGGAACCTGCCAGCAGGCCCCCACCCATGGCCAACCCATGTCTCCCACCACCCCCACCCCCAGCACTGTGGGCAACCTGCCAGCAGGCCCCCACCCATGGCCAACCCATGTCTCCCACCACCCCCACCCCCAGCACTGTGGGCAACCTGCCAGCAGGCCCCCACCCATGGCCAACCCATGTCTCCCACCACCCCCACCCCCAGCACTGTGGGCAACCTGCCAGCAGGCCCCCACCCATGGCCAACCCATGTCTCCCACCACCCCCACCCCCAGCACTGTGGGCAACCTGCCAGCAGGCCCCCACCCATGGCCAACCCATGTCTCCCACCACCCCCAACCCCCCATCCACCTGGGGCACCCTCCACCAGGCCCCCACCCATGTCCCCCTGGCCCCTGGTCCTGACGATACACAATAATGGCAGTAATGACCAGCATACCCAGCACAAACACCCAGGCAAGGATTGCATGCACCCACATAGTGAATGCAATCACATGACACAACCCCAAAGGCAAGTAAGCAAAAGAACACATGTCCGCCACACACACATACACAATGGGTGCAAGTCAATGTCAAATCCCATATCATGGCATGTAAGAAACCAAAGAAAAAATGACACAAGTGTAAGATAATATTAAAATGTATTAAAAAATAAAAATAAAGTAAACTCTGACAACTATCTGGTAAAGCAAATAAAAGGTCCATGTCCGGGAACAAAAATGAGAAACCAAAAAACAAAGGATAGAAAAATGAATAGATTTTGTCCAAAGTAAACACATGTAGAATGAAATGAAAGATAAACCATTACGACATGGTGTGACCAATATGAAAGTTAAAAAATTTATCTCACAAAAAATAACTATATTTACAGGATTGTTCAAGGGTCCATGAGCCCAACACCACAAATTAAACCTAATACTAACTATTTAAAAAAATATGTACAAAGAAGTGGCCATTGTCCAAGCGGTCCAAAAAAAAAAAATTAAATAAAGGAAACCTAGCACTAACTAACTAAAAAACTATATACAAAGGCAGCGGGCTAGTCCTGCGGCTCACTTGGTGATGCTGGCCAGGGCATCCTCGAACTCCACGTCAATGTCCTGGAGGCGGGACTCAGTCCTGGCCCCGAGGTCTCGCAGGGACAACCCCATGTGCTCTCCAAATTCCCTGCGAGCCTCCTCGAGGCACTCAGCCCGCCTCAATGCCTGATGCATGGAGATCTCCGCCCTGGCCATGGCGAGCCGCTCCTCTTCCGCCCGCTGCCGCTCCGCACCTATCCGCTGGCCAAACTCCTCCCACACGGAACACACCGCCATGCCAGGGTTGCCCTGCCCTCCGGCCGATGCCTGCCCCTCCGATCTTGATGGCCCTGAGCCATGATGCCTCCCACGTCGAGCCCGCTGCTGCCTGCGACGCCACTGCCTCTGCCAGCACGACGGCATCCAGGCTGATGGTAACCACCGACGCTGTCGTGCACGTGCCCTGCCCGATGATGCCGGCACATCTTCCATCTGCTGGGGTCCACTTGCTGTGTCGTCCACCCCTGCTGGACCTCCGACTCCCAACTGTGGCAGGGATGGGATCCCCACCGAGCTGGCTGCATTGGTCGGGGCAGGTCCACAGGGGGCCATGGTGGCATCTGGGCCGGAAGACGGCAAGGAGAACGACTGGTGGATAGCCTGCACAGAGGAGGAGAGGGCCGTCAGATTGGCCAACACATGCAGGAACCCCCCGAACATGGCCGATCCCAATTGGGCCACGTCGGCACGGTGCACTTCGTGATGACGTGCGTGCTCCTCCCGGGAAGCACGCACGGCATCACGAATCACAGCCGTGCGCATCGCGACCCCAATCAGGACCTGCTCCACGCGGCCAGGGGTTCCCACGGCCGCAGGTGGAGGGGAGTCAGTTGACATGGACATCCCCTCTACCTGCGGACGGGCCTGGGACGGGGCATCCCTGCTGGTGCATGGTGGTGCACTCACAGGGTCAGGGACAGCGACATGCACAGGCCCCTCCACGGTGACCTGTGCTGCCTCCTGCCCCTGGCCCTGGACTGCACCACTTGCACCAGCAGGGATGCTCCCACCAGGGCCCATGTGTGCACCAGTGTCGGCCTCCTCCTCCTCTGTGCAAACCACCAACCTGGATGGCTCCTCACCGTCTCCCGCCGTAGCAGGCCCCTGTGGGGGCTCACCCACCCCTTCCGCTGCAGCCGTGGGGGCATCCCCGCCGCCTTGCTCCACAGCGCCGTCTCTGCCCTCTTCTTCACTAGCCGCTGCGTAGAGGGAGACAAAGAACACAAGCATCAGGCTACTGTACAATGGTCCCCTAGACAGGAAGCAATAGCAGATGAGCACCCCTGTCAAAGTACACTTCCATCATGTCCCTCCACAACACATGGGTCAGTCCAGGCAAAACACACACAGTAACAGGCATGGTGCATGCCATGCACATTTCCATGCATGTCCAATTGACTCTTGAAACATTCAATGAAATGTAACTCACATGCATCATGGCTCATGCATATCACATGCACACACTACTCCTCAGTCACATCCATCTGGCCACAATCACACCAAACACAGGCAAAACAAGGGTAAGGTGGGTGCGTCACTGAATCTGTGCATTGTCACACACATGAGTCATGCATCCATGGCATGCACAAGTCACAGACATGCAGGTCAGGCACACAGACATGGCTACCATATATGTACCTGGCATCAGCACCCATCCTCACCCCCATCCATGTCCAGGTACAGAGACTGGCATGCTCTCATGTCCCAAATCTGCATAGTGCTCCCCATGCCGCATTTCTACACATGCAACAACCATGTGGGTCACACATCACTGGTCGCACATGCATTACCATGATGTCCCAGCACACATACATGCATACATGGCACATGGCACACATACAGGCAAGTATCATAGAACCAGCACACCGCAACATGCCCTGTCTCACACAGTGATGCTTGGACACTTACCGCTCAACTCCAGACGGGTCTCCCTCTCAAGGATCTGGGCGTGGAGCGCTGGGCGTACGCGTTCCAGGACCCTCTTCTGGATGGAACTCATGTGGCCCCGGCCCCCCTCCACGAGGCGCCGGGCCTTCACAAGGGTCCTGGACCTCAAGTCCTCCCAGCGCTTCTTGATCTTCAAGACGTTGCGGGTTGCCACCCCCTCCGCGTTGATGGCAACCACACAGTCGGCCCAGATCCTCTCCCGTCCTTCCTTGCTGGCGCGGGACGATCCAAAGAGGGCATCATACTGCCCCAGGACATGCTCCACCAGGACACCAACTTCGGTGGCAGTGAAGCTGGTGCCCCTCTGCCCCTCTGGCCTGGGGTTGCCACTGGTGCCAGATGTAGAAGTGCCCGACATGGCAACCCCAGAGGCAGGTGTGGGTGGGCAACTGGGTCCTGGGGCTGGGCTGTGGAGCGATGTAATCCCAGTTGGGAGTCTTCAGTTCCAGCAGGGGTGGACACAGCAACTGGACCCCTGCAGATGGCTGATGTGCAGGCACCAAATGGCAGGGCACGGTGGCAGCAGGCAGGCAGGCAGGCAGGCAGCAGCAGATAGCACGTGGGAGGCTGCTCAGGGCACTTGGGGGGCAGTAACTCGGCCTTCGGGGCAGGAGCGTGGTGTTCCGTGTGTTTTCGGGTGGCCAGCTTGATACGGAGTGATTTGGCACGTGAAATTCCTGCACGTCAGCGTGAAATCCGAGGAAAGGCCCTTAGCGCGTAAGTGCGTCAGCACGCATACGCGATTCTATTGGACCAGAGTCCCTCATCGCGTAAGCGCGTCTGACGTGATCCGCACGGGCGTTCCCCACTCAGCACGTGAAGACGGAGCACACGTGGAAATCCTGCACGTCAGAGTGTCATCGCGTGTAATTGGCCAAAAGTGCGCGTACACGCCCTTGGCCTATGTACGTGTATTTCATCGCGTGTAATTGGCCAAAAGTGCGCGTACACGCCATTGGCCTATGTACGTGTATTTCATCGCGTGTAATTGCCCAAAAGTGCGCTTACACGCCATTGGCCTATGTACGTGTATTTCAGGGGCGCGCGGCCACTTACACAGGCAAGTACGTCAGCGCACCTGTATGCCTGCAGCGTGGGAATTTCCACACGCGATTGGAGTGGGAACCCGATTCCAGGGGTGCGAGGCTCACACGCTGCCTACTACACGCGCAAGGCATTAATTTGCGCACTTTTCAATAAACAAGCCAGATGCCAGGATGAACATACCGTTCCTAGCAGCAGTGGCAGTGGGCTACCAAAGGAGGATGAGGAGGAGAGTCAGGGCCAGAATATTCACACCCAGAACCAGCCTATTCGGGATGCCTGATGACCAGGTGTATGGGAGGTACAGGTTTCCAGCACACATCATACTGGACCTGGTCAGTGAGTGGGAGGATGACCTCACATCACCCACCCTGTGCTCCCAAGCACTCAGCCCCCTGCAGAAGGTCCTGAATGTACTGCACTTCTTGGCCACTGGATCCTTTCAGCGGACAAGTGCCATAGTGGGTGGTGTGTCACAGGCCACGCAGTCACGCTGCCTACACCAGGTCTTGAACATCATCACTGCACGGCCTTCAGTCCGCAGGCACATATATCTCCCCAGGACTCATGCAGATAGGCGGACGTGCATCCAGGAATTCTATGGTGTGGCTCAATTCCCCAAAGTGCTTGGTGCAATTGACTGCACACATGTGGCTCTACGTCCACCCAGGGCAACAGAGCACATCTATAGAAACCGCAAGCACTGGCATTCCATCAACGTCCAAGTTGTATGCAATGCCAAGGGAATCATCACATCAGTATATGCCAACTATCCAGGGTCCACCCACGACAGCTTCATCTACAGAATGTCTACCCTATGCCGGGACCTAGAGGCTGGCCAGCATGGAGATACATGGCTGCTTGGTGAGCATGAATGCCACTCCACATGCATGCATGTCAGATACTGGGTCATGACACAACACCACTAATGATACCCATCACCACCTCCGCAGGGGACAGTGCCTACCCTATCAGCCCCCACATGATGACCCCAATCCGGAACCCCACCACGCCACCCCAGGTAAGGTACAACACAGCCCACATTGCTACACGGGGCATAGTGGAGCGCACATTCGGAGTGCTCAAGTCACGCTTTCGCTCCCTTGACCGTTCTGGCGGGCAGCTGTTATATGCTCCCCGAATAGTGTGCAGGATCATAGTGGCAGCATGTGTCCTGCACAACGTTGCAACACGCCGGGGCCTGCCCGTGGACATGGTGGTGCCCCCACATCCACAACCACATGCACGCCCGCTGCGCATGGGAGGGGAAAGGGCACGGGGGGAGGCAGCCCGTACGCAACTGGTGGCCAACTTCTTCACCTAGGAATCACAGTGCTGGCTAGTGCACACTGCTCTGGCACATACCATCTGACAATCAATGATGACTCTACCTGACAATGTCTGAAAATTACTTGACAATGAACTGTCAGATACACATCAGCCTGAGATTGTTAACATGGAAGTGTCAATATGTGTGCACCCCTAGCTACACATACACCAGCTATGCATCACAACGCAAAGACACAACTCCATCAATCTAAAATGCATTGCCACAGGCGATTCACTACATGACAACATTGCCATGTCACCCACTCCCTTCACAGTCCCGCCACTGAGGACACCATGTCATGGTATGTGACAGCAAACAAACTGGCCATCACAACATGACACCAGTGTCACAAATAGCAGTGCCCCAAATGGAACATAGCCGCACTTGAGCAGCTAACCGCCCTGGAGCCACTACTACACACCTGTGTAAGAGTAATTTCTATCAAATTACACACCAACCCACCCTGAAGCCCACCCAAACAAGACACATTGCATGTAATCAATGGTAGTCTCATTACCTGATTCAGCTGGTATGTCCTCACCGTCCAGATGTACAGTGATGGCGCCATGCAAAAGTGTCAGTGCACATCTACCGACATGTAGTGTGACTCCAGAGAGTATGCCCTTGTGAAGATCTGTGTGAAATACCTGCAAAACATGAGCAACATATGTAAGTAGAGGCACATATCATACCATCATGCATAGTTAGGTGCAACAACAATGAACACTATGAATGTCTACACAGTATTGACTATGGACTGGCCAACAGCTCATGGGAGTCCAATGTCACCGTGTAATTTGCTGTCACTTGGGCACACCCTTTGCAAGCCCATGGAAACGGAAGCAGGAGGGGTGTGGATGTCTGCTACCCAAGCATCGAAACCAAACTCAGGACAAGCCTGCATGTGCCCAGCCACAATACAGTGTATGCCCAGGTACCCACACAAGGCAACACTCTTGCAAAATAAAAATGAAAAAGAGAAAAAATGGCCATGAAAGGGCCGGCGGGGGGGGGGGGGCCACCTATGAGGTCCGAGGACAGGATGCACGCCACAATCCACCTGTGTGGATCATGGGAAAGGAAAACACCCCATAGGCTCGTGGCCCACACGGCTACTCTGTTGTGGGAGATGAGTCGCTATGGCTCTGCCCAGACCCTGCAGCTGACTCTGGAGGTGGGGGAGCTGCCTCAGAAGATGGTGTGACAATGGGAGGCAGCCCACGCAAAGCACGAGTTTGCTCCTCCATGGCTGCAAGCAGGCGGGTCTGGTAGTTCTGGTTCTGGGTTATAATCATGCGGAGGTCCCCATGCAGTAACTCCCGGGATGACCTGACCTCCGCACGAGTTGCCTGCATCTCGGCCGAGAGCGTCCGTGTCAGACGCTCCAGCTGCTCCTCTGTCCTTCTATGGGATGAAGCCTCAAGCTCTAACAGGGTCGACCTGAGGTGACGGAGTTCTTCCCTCAGGGCTTCCCTGTGGCGCTGGGACTCCATGGAAAGTGATTCCCCCAGAGTCGCCAGTGCCGCCCGCCTGTCCATGTTGGACGCCAACATATCCTCCCTGTGTGCCTGGCAGATGGACTCTTTAGCCTGCTCCAGTCGCTCCATCAGCCTTTCTGGGGGGACAATGGAAGTGGCCACCCTATCCATGGCCTGTGCAATCATCTCGGATGATGCTGCCTGTTGGGTGGCCATACCGTAGATGGATTGCTCCCATACGGTATTGCCAGGTGGCATACGGCCACCACGTTGACGGGCACCACACCTGCCTGGGGCAAGGCGGACTGCGCCTTGCTGTGCCGGCAAGGCCTCAGGCTGCAGGACTGCATTCCCTCTCTGATCTGCAGCCCCAGGAACAGGATCAGAGATTGGGTGGTGTGGCCCTGCATCCGTAACCACCGGAGGCTGATCTGCCGACACTGACATCCCCATTGAGGCCAATGGCCTGGCTGCAGGTGGGTCGGACAGAGGAGATTCTCTCCCAAGAACACTCACCTGCGACTGCACATAGGTGTCATCCTCCGAGTCTACACCTGAATACTGCTCGGGGGAGGAACCCCCAGAGACACCCCTCGACAGCACGGCCTGCAGCACTTGTGGGTTTTCACCCACAAACACACCACGTCCCTCACTTGTGGTAGGTCGGCCCGGGTTGCCCTCCTGGGACGGCTCCACCACCACATCCCCAGCATCAACAAGTGCTTCGTCCCCTGCAAAGACATGAAAGAGAAAAATGGAAACAGGCATTAGCACCATGGCATGCAACAAGGGCTGATGAACAACATAGGCAGTAGTCCTACGACACATGTCCTACATGACTGGGAGTCCTCCTATGCATTCACCATCACTGGGTCTGTAGGGGAGGCTCAGGGCATACTATGTACTGATTGGAGAGCAACGCCTGCTCACCTTGATGCCTAGCACTGCCATCACACATTGGGCGGTGATTGCCATGTCAAAGGCACATGCCATCACACACATGGCATGTGACATAGCCACCAAGTGAAGAGGGAGAGGAGGGCTACTTTTTTGGATTTCAACCACTCTGGTCCTGACATTGCATCGTCACATCAATTAGTATACATGTTGTACATGGATCTGCTAGTCCAAATTGGCAACGATGCACAGTGCCTTGTCTACATCAACATAATGCAGTAAACATTGTGATTCCACCTCCCCAACACCTGTAACGGAATAATTTTGCATTCGTGAAGCACCGGTCAAGTAATGTTTGTAGGTGCAGCGGAGCACTGAGGGGTGGTGGGGCAGAAGGGGATGCCAGTCAACAATACTACTGGTGCTGGTGTCATTCATGTCACGCAAGTGCAGGGGTGGGTGGCACAATGAAGTGCAAGGGGGAGTGGCGGCTGGAAGTGCTGTACAAGGTAAGTAGGACTTGACGTCAAGGGCAGATGGTGTTAGGCGCAGACAAGTGCTGGGGGGGTGGCCTATAGGGGTACAGAGACAATCATGCTGTGCTGTGGGCTCGGAGGGGACAGGGGAGGTACACACTGCCTCTGGCTCGGCAAGGTCCTTTCAGATTTCTATGTGTCCTGCAGAGTTGTCACATGCCGCAGATATGTGCCCTTGGATTGGGGATCTCATCTTGGTGAGAAGGGTGAGGCGCTATTGCCTTTGGAGCATGTGGCAGGCCAGTTTGCCAGAGGATGGCCATGATGCAGGACATTCCCTCTCTGCCACCCGGCACCTGTGGTTTGGGTTCCCAAGATCCGAGTCATGCCAGGACTCTGCATTGGCATGGGGCTTCAGACAGGTGGTCATGACCGTGGCAAATACATCCAGTGTACCTGACATGGAGTGGAGCATGGAGTGGGCCCTGTCAGGATGGGAGTGAGCCTAAGGGGGAGCTGGATGGGGGGGAGATTTTGGCAGCATGAGCCTCGACTGACACACACTTCATGGGTCGGAATACCAAGAAGGTGTGTGACAGTGGTGAGGGTGGCTTTGCCTGTGGGGTGTTGAGGGTGAGCTGGGAGGAGAGGAGAATGTGATCACTCCAGGAGAGAGGAGTGCAGAGATGGACGGAGAGGGGAAAGTCAGATGAGATCAGAGCATCAAGAGTGTGCCCTGCAGAATGAGTAGGGACAGACGGGAGTCTAGAGGGTGAGAGGGAGTTGCTGAGGTCACAGAAAGGTCACGTGGGGGCGTCAACAGGCATGCAGGTGGATGCGTACCGCACCAAGGATGAGGAATTCTGTGTCTGGGGACATGAGTGAGGAGGAGAGGTGAGGACACTCAGAAAGGAAGTAGTACATTTGACCAGTTTTCCCAGACACAGTACGCACTGTTTGAGAATGTCAAGGTGTGGTGGACAGAAACCTCACACAAGCCATTCCAGAGTGGAGTAGGTCTAAGTAGGTGTGACAGTGGCAGGAATACCCTCAGGGAAGCCAAGGGCACACCCCCCCTGCACAGTAGTGGCGGGCCAAGGAGAGGGTCAAGGATGCAGACAGAGCTGGCCGTCAGACATGTTTCCATGAGACCAAGGATGTCAAGGTGCATAACCTCATGTAAGTGACAGTTATCGGAGGAATGCCTGATGCAGCCGCAGTGAAAGGAGTGTAATTGTGGAGGAGGTTGATAGCCTTGTAGGACTTACGGGGAGTGCTAGAGATCAGAGGTGCCGCATGTGTAGGAGTTGGAGTGGGAGGCGGAGAAGGTTCATGGGAGGGTGCAGGGAGGCAGTGCAGGATTGATGAGGAGAGAGGAGGGGGGACAGCAGGAGAGGTAAGGAAGTTGATGAGATGTGGGTAGCATTTCTCAAGGAGATTGAGGTTGGCCTAAGGGCCTTGGACTGAGACGCTCCCATTACCATGCACATCAATAGTGGTATCTGAGGATTGGAATGAGGCCAGGAGTACACCCCAACGGGTCCCACCTATGATGGTGGAAGAGGAGCAAGGATAGAGGACAGGGACCATGTGAAGGGTCTATGGGACAGGCAAAGGCATGTATGAGCAGATGTCAGTGAGAGTTAGCTTAGAGTAGGCTCAGATGCACTGGTCAGCAATAGGGTGGGTCGCATTGGAGGGCAGGCTGCCCTCATTTGACTTTTGGCAAGCAGGTGTCGTGCGTAGGGCACGATGGTCTGAACTGTAGAAGTCATGGAAGATAGACCATGAAGAGCAGCATGGAGTGTGAGGGAATGGGGCTCGAAACCAGACGGTACCAAAGGACCCAGGAAGGAGGTGGATGTCAAGGCTACATCCACAGTATGACTGCATGTTGGTAGGCATTTATATACAGAGGACGCATTAGCATGTGGTATCATTGCATGTCAGGCATGTGAAGATGAAACTTGAATGGCTGGGGGAAAGGAGAGGAATGGTATGTAAGACATCAGATGAATAGACAGGGGAGTATGAGCAACAATGTAGTGACAAAATTACTAATCAAGGGCAACTTCCATGGTGTTGGCCCATATGTGCACTGTTGCCAGTAGGGATAGTGCTGTGGCCAGATGGTGTTGCACTGAACATACTGGATGAGGCACATGGGTGCCACTATCAACTCTGCCACACACCCCCTTGACAGGCACCCAACATGAATGCTTCACACACACACCATGCACATGGATAATACACACATGCATGTGCACTCACCGGATGATGCCTCGTAATCAGGGAGGTCTCCCACACCTTGGAGTTGTCCCTCGGTGACGTAGGATCCAGCTACGGACTCGTGTGGTGTGAGTTCTATTTCCTGTGCTGGGGACCCACCTCCAGTCACCAAGGTTGCGGCATGACTTGAGGCCAGCTTATCCTTTGCCCTGCGCTTAAGGTCATTCCAGCGCTTCTGGCAATCACTAGCTGTGCGCCTCACTACTCCAAGGGCACTTATTCTGTCAGCAATGGTCTGCCAGTGTGCCTGGCGTCTGGCATGTGTGGTCTTGGACCCTGCAACGATGACCATTTCCCTATCATGATCTGACACATACTGAACAAGTGCATTAAGTTCGGCGTCTGTGAAGCTTGGCTTCCTTGATGGGCCGGACTGTGCAGCCGTGTCTGGGGCATCAGCCTGTGCCGGACGTGCACTCTTCCTCTTGCGCTTGGAAGGGGGTGGGGATCCAGAGTGTCCTACGCCGCTGTGGACACTAGGGGCAGGAGCCGTGGTGGACTCTGTACTGGGTGTGTGTGATTGCCCACTCAGCATGGGAGTAGGTGCAGGCATTGGGGGTAGTGGGATGGGGTCAGGCCTGATCTGAGGTGCATGAACTAGGACCGACACAGTCTTGGCAGGGTGTATGAGAGGTGGGGTGGATTGAGCCACACCCTGGCTACGGGGGCCAGCAGATGACCTATCTGGCATAGATGCGCGTGCCCTGATGACACCAATGTGCACCGGTGCACGTGCAGTGGACCTGCTGACCTGGATGTCAGCGATGGAATCACCCTCGGACAGGTCTGGTGCCACAATGGCCTGGTCCGACATGGGCTGATCAGGGTTGGTATCAGCCACATGACTCTCAACTGGGGGGGGGGGGGGGGCATGGGTGTCCCTGACTGTTCCTCCAGACTGGGGGGAACAGGGGCGCCCTGCAAGTCACAACCACGTCCCCTGTTGGATCCTCCACGGCCACCACGTGTGGCTCGGCCACCTTTGCCACCCTTACGGCTTGCACGCCTCCCAACCATGGCACTGATGGTATTGTGCGTATGGGAGTGGGTGTGCACAATTGTCCTGGGCAATTGGGTGTCAAAGGGGTTGGGTACCAGATGGTATTCGTACCCTAGTGCAGTGGCAAGGCTATATGACACCCCTGGGGAAAGATGACGGGTCACGCAACGCACAGGCACCCCAAAAAAGTTAAGGAACGTGCACAATACCCCTCCTAGACCACGTGTGCTGATGGAAAACCCTGCACTACGCTGTGGCATCCAGTAACACAATGAACGTATGCGTGTCACACGCGGCCTAGATTGACCTCTGAAGGGGTAGGCTACACACGGGGCAAGCACAGATGTTAGATACGTGCGTGACTCACCGTCTGCCAGGTAAAAGAGCGTGAAAAAATAGCACTTTTGGTTGGCAACACCCCCGCCAAAAGAAGAGGTGTACGCTGTCTGAGGAGACAGGACAACTGTAGAAGGGGACACTGTTTGAGGGAACAGGCCCAGGAAAACCAGTACAAGAGGAAAAAGAGAAAAGAGCTGTCAGAGGTAACAGGGAGTACGAACTGGAAACGCCGTGAAGTAAATCGCGTGTGAAACGACAAGAAGTACCGAATTCACCCACTCGCTCTCCACGAAAAGCACGTACAAGGAAATTGTGTTCAACACTACCTTTTATACAGGCCCACACGTACATCGTCACTTACGGCGTGTACGTGCTTGGCCCATTTTCACCAATCACACGCTTTGGCACTCCTGCGTGTAGGTATCTTTTCACCAATCACACGCTTTGTCACTCCTGCATGTGGATCCTTTTTCACCAATCACGCGCTTCGACACTCCTGCGTGTAGCTCACTTTTCACCAATCACACGCTTTGTCACTCCTGCATGTGGATCCTTTTTCACCAATCACGCGCTTCGACACTCCTGCGTGTCGCTCACTTTTCACCAATCACACGCTTTGACACTGCACGTGCAGGTAACTATTGACGCACATATGCTGGTGACGGGTTTTCGCGCGATGAGTGTGGGGTTTTCAGGTGCAAAATCACTCCCTATCAGGCTGTCCACGCGTTCTAACACGAAAGACCACGCTCCTGGCCAGGAGGGCGAATTTAAGTCCCCAAGAACCCTGAGCACGCTCCCACCTGCCATCGGCTGCTGCCTGACTGCCTGCTGGCCACGTGCCCCACAGTGCTGGTGGGTGGGGGTGGTGGGAGACATGGGTGGGGGCCTGGTGGAGGGTGCCCCTGGTGGATGGGGGTTGGGGGTGGTGGGAGACATGGATGGGGGCCTGATGGCAGGTGCCCCTGCACTGCTGGGGGGTGGGGGTGGTGGGAGACATGGGTGGGGGCCTGGTGGAGGGTGCCCCTGGTGGATGGGGGTGCAGGGGGACATGATCAGGTGTGCAGGGTAGTCCACTGTTTTGTGGGCTGCCTGCAGGGGCCGGGGAGGGTGTACAGGGTACACCTGTGGGGGCCCACCCAGCCTATTCGCATGTGATAATTCCCACGCACCCCTGTGATACACGTACCCTGGCCAATCGCGTGTTGAACTTCCCGCTACCCCTGTAATACACGCACCCTGCCTGTTCGCGTGTGATGATTCCCGCGTACCCCTGTAATACACGTTCCCTGGCCTATCGCGTGTTCTACTTCACGCGTCCCCCTGTAATACACGTTCCCTGGCCCATCGCGTGTTGAACTTCCCGCTACCCCTGTAATACACGCACCCTGGCTGTTCGCGTGTGATGATTCCCGCGTACCCCTGTGATGCACGTTCCCTGGCCTATCGCGTGTTCTACTTCACGCGTCCCCCTGTAATACACGTTCCCTGGCCCATCGCGTGTTGAACTTCCCGCTACCCCTGTAATACACGCACCCTGGCTGTTCGCGTGTGATGATTCCCGCGTACCCCTGTAATACACGTTCCCTGGCCTATCGCGTGTTCTACTTCACGCGTCCCCCTGTAATACACGTTCCCTGGCCCATCGCGTGTTGAACTTCCCGCTACCCCTGTAATACACGCACCCTGGCTGTTCGCATGTGATGATTCCCGCGTACCCCTGTGATGCACGTTCCCTGGCCTATCGCGTGTTCTACTTCACGCGTCCCCCTGTAATACACGTTCCCTGGCCCATCGCGTGTTGAACTTCCCGCTACCCCTGTAATACACGCACCCTGGCTGTTCGCGTGTGATGATTCCCGCGTACCCCTGTGATGCACGTTCCCTGGCCTATCGCGTGTTCTACTTCACGCGTCCCCCTGTAATACACGTTCCCTGGCCCATCGCGTGTTGAACTTCCCGCTACCCCTGTAATACACGCACCCTGGCTGTTCGCGTGTGATGATTCCCGCGTACCCCTGTGATGCACGTTCCCTGGCCTATCGCGTGTTCTACTTCACGCGTCCCCCTGTAATACACGTTCCCTGGCCCATCGCGTGTTGAACTTCCCGCTACCCCTGTAATACACGCACCCTGGCTGTTCGCGTGTGATGATTCCCGCGTACCCCTGTAATACACGTTCCCTGGCCTATCGCGTGTTCTACTTCACGCGTCCCCCTGTAATACACGTTCCCTGGCCCATCGCGTGTTGAACTTCCCGCTACCCCTGTAATGCACGCACCCTGGCTGTTCGCGTGTGATGATTCCCGCGTACCCCTGTGATTCACGTTCCCTGCCTAGTCGCGTGTAGTACTTCCCGCGTACTCCTGATTTGGAGATTGCCCGCTTTGCTTTCCTTGTTTGCCTGCCCTGTGAAGTGGTCCGGGGTTAGCGCAGCCCTTAGCGATGATTTAGCGCTTTTGATGGCTTTTCCGTGCGCGAGGGCGTTCTTGGGGGCGTTACTGGCGCTGCTGCAGGCTCGCTGCGATTCTCTGCGCCACGGCTGTTTTGGGAGCTTGAAATCCATGAATACGCTGTGCGCGGAAATCTGTTTTAGCGCACGTGCCTGGCGCAGACTATCGCAGGCGCACGCTGTGCGCCAGCCGCGTGCGCTACTTGTGCGCTGGATGTGTCTCTACAGTCAGGTGGACAACTTATGCCCACCCGTAGTGCAAGTCATCCTCATCAGTTATTAGGTACGCAGTATATTATTGGCTCTCAAAACATATGGCCCTTCGTTATATGGTCCTCTATAATTGGTTGGCACACGTGTACCCTTCTGAAACATTCGGCCTATTAGCAGCACATAAGCTGGTACCCCAGGTGCCAGTGGGAGGACTTTGACCATGTCTCCCCACCCAATTAGCCCAACATCTCTCATCGCTCATGCCTTCTGCCATTCAGATTGTCTTTGAACTTGGCATTGTAAAGTATTCTTGCTCCTGGGAATAAAAAGGAGTACAGGCACACGCTATCTCAAGTCTAGAGCAGAATGCCCACCTTCTATTTCCATCCTTAGCTCATGTGACAGGAGACCGTATTTCTCAGCATTTCATTGTCTTTAATTAACAAACTTGGCACTCCTAATGTTCTTTCTTTGTACCTTAACACAAGACGATTTAGCATCTCACGGTTACTGTTCTTTTCAGGTAGTTAACCAGTTCTTGGCTACTTAATCCTTCGACATCAGGCCAGACAGCTCTTCCAGGCCTTTTCATGCTTTTAACTTCATGTTGCTGCAACACAGCTTTTCCGATCCTTCCTTCTTCGTGTATCCAAGCTTACTAAACATGTGACGCTAATGTCCAGCTTCTATATAACGGTGGCACTGCCTGCAGTCTATTCACTACGTATAGCCAGCCTTTATGATTACTTAGTCTACTGCGTTGCTGCATCTGTACAGTTATTAAACGACTTGCTTTTTCTGCAGTGTTCTTCACATGTGAAATCTTCATTCTGCATATGAAAGTTTACTTGATTCTTTATTTCGTCATCAGATTCCACAAAGTCTATACATCTTCTTCTTTAGCCGCTCTTCTTAGTGCATCACGCTTACTTCTTGTGACGTCACCAACTTCTCTTCCTTTCATCTTCATATTCCTTTGGGGGATCTCCTCAAAGAGATTGTCATCTCTACGGGGATACATCATATAGGGTTTTCTCATTGGATACCTTTTCTCGAAGGTTCTCCGCGGAATAGGCACAATCACTGGTGTGCATGTCACGACTTTGGCTTCCAGCATATAGGAAGGATGGGGTGCACTTCCTGTATAGGCATTCAGCTGCTCCTCTACACTCCCCCCTCTGGTTGATTCATCAACCACTCCTTCATCAGTCTTCATATCTTGGTATCCTCTCTTGAAGAAGTACTTCTTTGGAGTCCAGATCCTCATAACTCCCTTCAGGGACCCTGCTGATTTTACATGTTGATCAAGACTCCAGGTCATGTAGCTGCACTGTCCATTTGGGCTACAATAGATCCATCGTCCCATGTACTTCTTATGGTTCTTTGGATATAGGAACTGTATTCCCTCAGGTGCTACAATGCTGGCCTTTATGTATTTTCAGATTCCTTCATCAGTCAACTCCATGCGCCCAAATCTTGATTAAACTTTGATCATTATCTTCATTCCCACTGCTTTCTTAGCTGTCTTCTTGCACTGATCAGACAGAATCCAAACATAATCATCAACAGTACCGCTCCAAGAAGCTTAAAGATGTTTGCCATCCACTGTGGAACCCATGAGAAGATAGATGCAAACCAACTGTCATCTGCAATATCTCCTGTCTCATTTTTCATTTTTTTGTGCAGGCTTGTCAGCAACGTTATAGCCGCTGTCAAGGTCCCATTCTCGTCATCGTGAGAAGGCATGAACGTGCAACATGATGGGCCAATTATGGCATGAACTCCTCCGTCCATTGCTGTAATCATATCAAGGACATATGTGTTTTGGAGGGTCATCTATCTTATGGCCCTCAATTCTTCCCTGATCACATTGAATCCCTTCATGGTAGTGTTGATCGTCTGCAGGAGCTCCCTGCAAGTGATTTGCAACCACTTTGCATTGGCCATCGTCTGGATTCATGGCATCAAGATAGTCGTGAAGATTGAAGCAGTTTTACTGAACAATCTGTGCTCATACGGGATAGCATCAAAGGCTTCTATTGATTTGGCTGAGAAATAGTTCTCCCTCTTTGTTCGACTGAGAAATTCAAGTGATCTTCTCCTTTTTAAATGGGCATCCGCTTTAGGAAATTCACCAATGTTCAGGTCACTCTGTGGAATCACTAACGCTGGAACATGGATCAATACCAAGGAACACATTCCTCACCAATCTTTGGGCAGCTTCATGTAGGCTCTGGACCCACAAGCCCAATAATGATCCATTAGGATGACAGTCCCTTCCTTCATTCCTGGTACATCGAAAATTCGGCCACACTGGTGATTCTCTCCAAAGTTCCTTGTACCATTATTTCTGAAACACAACAATGTACTCTACAGAGGTAGTATCTGTAATGGTCGTACTTTATCGTTGACCGATATCAACAATTTCGTAATCTTCGACCATTGATTCTTGTATTCGTTCTGCAGTGTCTATAACTGGTTTGTAATGTCCAGTTAATGCTGATGCTCTGCACACAATCAGGCCATTAGCCCATCCGTCTGGAGTCAGTACTGTTCCTTTGATTTGCAATTGACCCCTTCCCAGCATATCTGTATCTCTTCTTTATTCTTGCCTTGACAACTTAACATCTTATTTTCTTCAACCTTGATCCCAGACCCATTTGTTCCAGACTGTTCATATCTGATTACCCGATGCCTTGTCTCTGGCTTCTCTCTTGAATTTAAATCTTGCACATGATTATTGTCAATGTGCAATGTCTCCTTATTTACCCATACCAGAGATGCTGTTCTGCCTTGGAACTGTCACTTTGTCTGTCAGAGTGCGAGATGCGTAAGGCAATGAGCTTTTTGCACTGGTACTTCTGTAGCTATCAATATCTTGGAGGTTCGCATAGCATAGGGTATCAGGGAACACACATAGCAACTCTCCTTAGATGCTCTCTCTCCTACCCTTCTCATGTGCTGATACCACATGTTATTACCCACGTGCACCTAATTGTCTAAATATGTGTCGATCCCATCATTGTCTTCTTCTGCACCTCTCCTGTATCTCCCTCTCAAAATGAAGGCAGCCCATGGAAACAACTCTAAAGCAGCCTTATGATGGGGCGAGAACACAATGGGCTTTGGCTCATTGGTAATGGGCAGATCAGCAAAAGTTCCTGGATTGGGGAGGATCAAAGGGACTTCTGCCTTGTTTGGATCAATGAGACAGAAAAGGCAAATCAAAAGAAACAGAAAGACACAAAGCATAATGGTGCATATGTATATCACGAACCAACATATTAATCCCCACCATTTATGCCATTCTGGAACTTCTTGAGCTTGCTCATTCTCTGAAATCGTACCAGCTTCAACAATCCTCATTTTACTGCAATTTAAGGAAGGAAAAATCACTTTACTCTGGTAGCTGTAATGAATTTAGTAGCTGCAGTAATTTCTCTACCATTGCTTCAAGCAGCCTTCTGATTACAGGACCAATTTTTAGTATCCCGTATAAAAGTGTGGATGTCCATGTCTCTTCTGACAAGAGCAGGATAAGCTTGAAGGATAAACGCAAAAAAAGCAAGTACGAGTTGATGCACATCTCCGTCTGGCAAGACCATAGATTCAGCCAAATAAATGCTCAGGGAGAACAAAATCGGGGTATTGCTCACATTTCCAGTTATCAAACTCGAAATCCAAATCAGGCATATTTGTGCTACATCAATGTTTTTCTAAAGTTCATTTTTCAGAATTCCTGTGACTCCTGGCAAAGATCGACACGCCTGCTATAATATCTATCTGCTATAATATCTATCTGAGTGTCCACAGGGAGTCACAGTCCAAATCCAAAACTGCATTTTTAATCAACTTGTAACTTGTAACTTTATCGTCCTTCTTCCTTGCAGACTCTGAAATTCTTCTTCTTGTCTTGCTTCTGGACTGATGACTGGGGTTTCTGCGGTCTCGCTGGTGTGTATGTAGCTTTACGTCATTTAGATGTATCCACGCTCATCTGCCTTGAACCTTGACTGCTGAGGGAGTAACATTTTCTACAACAAAGGGCCCATTAAATCTAGGTTTGTGCCACTTCCTAGTGAAGTTTCTGATTAGCACGGTATCACCAACAAATAGTCTTGGTGCTGATAATAGTTCACTTGATCTGATTGCTGAATGGTTTTCATCTGTGTTCCCAGACCGACCCACCTGGCGCTTGAGTTGATCTGAAATGAGAGAGGTACTAGCGGTCATACATGTCAAATACGCACCTAACTCATTTCCTAACATTTCTGCTGTACTCTGGGAATCACTTCTACTCCTCGATGAAGGTGTAAGAGGCATTATCACTTGTCTCTCTGTTACTTATTCATGGGGTGTGAAGTGGTGGTCCGAACCAGGCTGATTCCTTAGGGCATATAAAGCTAAGGGCAGGCAATATAGCCATCCCTTTTTCAACATAAGCTTGAGCTTGGCAATCCTTTCCTTAAGGAGGCTGTTGATTCTCTCACATATCCTGTTTGCTTGTGGGTGATAAGCAGAAGAAAACGTGTTCTTTACATTCAATAATAGTGCTATTTGTTCAAATACTTCATTAACAAAAGTGGCCCATTATCAGATCTCAACACTTCACACACTCACCATCTAGGAAAGAATTCACATACTAAAAACTTTGCTGCACAAGTGGCATCAGGGTGTGTGCATGGACCTGCTTCGATCCACCTAGAGAAGGGACACACCACCACTATCAGATACATATATCCATTACACACCTGCAGCATATGAACATAGTCAATATGTAAATGCTGAAACAGACCATTTGGTCGAGGAATTACTCCTCTATTTGTTCGCAGTGTTATGCCCAGCGGTAAACATTTGACACACGATGCAGTTTACTACATAAATTGCAGCATGTTCTAACAGGTTTGGAACAAACCAGTCCTCTGCAATTGTTGCAACACGATTCTCCCTAGTTACATGCGCAGGGCAGTGCAGCTGTTTAAGCTCTACCTTTAACAATGCTACTGGCATCACCGGCTTTCCAGTGCAATCCTGTTGACATAATACTTCAGTGAGGGATAAAGAACACCCCCTACGATTCCATAATTCCTGCTCTTCCTGTGGTGCACTTCCTTGAATCTCCATTAGTTGGGTTCTTTCACTACCATAATCGTGACTATCTTTTCCTTGACATCTGGAGTATCAACATTTTTAATATCTGGAGAATATGCAGCCCTCTTGGCTTCTGCATTCTAACATAAATGAATCTCTCAATCTTTCCTCTAGTTGTTGGTTAAATTTGCATGTTCTAGCAAGTTTCCTCAGGGGTGTGATGTATTGTTCGACACTCTCTCCTTCTTCCTGTACTCTTTTCCTGAAAGTATATTGTTCTAAAATGGTGCTTATTTTCTTCTCGTAGTGTTTATTCATTTTCTATATGTATTTCTCATTTTCGTTCATATCCCCACACTCAACAGCCACAAGGTCCGGTAGATCTTCAAATTTCGCTTGGCCAGCCAGGCCTAAGCAGTGTAAAAATAGAGACTTCTTTCTCTCCATGCTGTAATTAGTGTCACATACTACGTAGGCATAGTGTTCAAATGTCTTAAGCCATCTTTTCCATGGCGGTGTGGGTTCCCCAACTTCGGGCAACAACTTTGGAGGAGCAGGCACAATGTGGATTGACATGTCCCCTGTGCCCCTATGGGTAACCGTCCTGATATGTATGCTGGGTGATGACCCACCTATAATGTTATTCTAGAAGAGCAGCTGAATGCCTCTGTAGGAAGTCCCGCTCCCATCTTTCCTATATGCTGGAAGCCAGAAGTCGCGACATGCACAACACCAGTGATTGTGCCTATTCCTCAGAGAGCCTTCGGAAAAAGGTATGCATTGAGAAACCCCTATATGATGTATCCCTGTAGAGATGACAATCTCTTGGAGGAGATCCCTGAAGGAATATGAAGATGAAAGAAAGAGAAGTTGGTGACGTCACAAGAAGTAAGCGTGACACACTAAGAAGAGTGGCTAAAGAAAAAGATGTATAGAATTTACAGAATCTGATGACGAAATAAAGAATCGAGTAAACGTTCATATGAGGAATGAAGCTTGCACATGTGAAGAACACTGCAGAAAAACAAGTTATTTAATAACTGTACAGATGTAGCAATGCAAGTAGAGTAAGTAATCATAAAGGCTGGCTATACGTAGTGAATAGACTGGAGGCGGTGCCGCCATTATATAGAAGCTGGACATCGGTGTGACATGTTTAGTAAGCTCGGACTCACGAAGGATCGGAAAAGTTGTGTCGCAGCATCATGGAGTTAAAAGCATGGAAAGGCCTGGAAGAGCTGTCTGGCCTGATGTCAAAGAATGAAGTAGCCAAGAACTGGTTATCTATCTGAAAAGAACAGTAACCGTGAGACGCTGAATCGTCTTGTGTTAAATTACAAAGAAAGAACATTATGAGTGCCAAGTCTGTTAATTAAAGGCAATTAAATTCTGCAAAACAGGCCGAAATACGGTCTACTGTCACATGAGCGAAGGATGGAAATAGAAGGTGGGCATGCTGCTCTTAACTTGAGATCGCATGTTCCTGTACTCCCTTTTATTCCCAGGAGAAAGGATACTTTGCAAGGCCAAGTTCAAAGACAATCTGAATGGCAGAAGGCATGAGCGATGAGAGATGTTGGGCTAATTGGGTGGGGAGACATGGTCTATCCATGGAGTATCCTGACACATCAGACATGGGTGCAATTATGACACGTAAGATGAAAGAAGATGAAGATCCTATTGCTTACATTCAGGCTATTCAAGAGCGTTGCACTCTTGACATGAAAGAGCTGTGGGAAAAACAGGTGGCACTATTTTACCACATTTTATGTCAAGTGTTGCCACAGCAAGTGCAGAGACAGATGAAGAAATTAGTAGGGATAGAAGCCAAGCCTTGGGTTGAGATACAGCTGTCGGCTCTTACAAGAGAAAAACAAGAAGAAGAATGAGGCTAGGAAACATGAAGAAGCCACATTAGTTCAGAAATAATTGCCAAAGTATGCTATAGAAGGGGCGGTATTGACAAGTGGAGAAGGGCTGGGAATACAGCAAGCAGTAGTTACATCACAGGCAAATAATAACTGTCAGATGGACCAAGGAGGGAATGGGTTTATGCCACGAGGAAGAGGTATGGGATATAGAGGATGGGGTGGATTCCAAAATAATCAAGGTGGGTTTCAGAATACACAGAATGAGAATCAGAATGCACAAGGAGGATTTAACCCAGGGGGACTAATGAGACGGGCTCCTCCTGTATGTTGGACTTGTGGGATGACAGGGCACATTGCATGCGTATGCGAGAGCAAGGGGAATGTACAGAATGGCCAAATCTCAGGAGGGGGGACAGCATATCCTCCAGCATATAGCTCACAAGCTAGGGAAGGGTTTGCCCAAGATCAGAACGTGTATCAAACACGGACGCCACAAAAGCAACAGGCAAAGCAACCACAGCAAGCGCAAATATATCCCTGTAAAAGCACGATATTTCACAGTGATTGATTTGAAAAATGCGTTTTTCTTAATTCCATTGCACCAGGACTCACAAGACTTGACTCCATTTACATTTCGCCACACTCATCTGAAACACCATTCTTTGCCTCAAGGGTACTATGAGTCTCCATCGATCTTTACCAGAGACCTCCAGATAAATCTAGGCAATGTTGATTTGAAGAGTGCCATGATACAGTACGTAGATTACATTTTAATCTGTAGCATGACAGATGGTGAGTGCTAACAAGACTCGATTCAGTTAATGACTATCCTAGCAGACAAGGGATACAAGGTAGACAAAGAGAAATTACAGAATTGTCAAGAAGAGGTGTTATACATAGGACAACTGATCTCACATGAGGGAAAAGAAGGTGACACCTGAAAGGGCTGAGGCGATTATGAAACCGCAAACACTAAAACAGATGCAGCAATTTCTGGGGCTATGTAATTATGTAAGGGCCTGGGTGTTTGATTATAGTTCATACACAAGACCCCTTTTGCACGCTTTGAAAAAGGCACAAGTGGACAAAGTTACAATAGAAAGGACTGAGGAAATGGAGGAGGGATTTGAAGAGTAAAAAAATGCAATCAGTACAGCTCCTGTTTTGGGAATTCCCAATTATGATGAGGAGTTTTTCTTATTTTCTCACACAAATGGGACAGTTATGACTGCAGTGCTTACACAGGGGACCACATTGAAGTACAAACCTCTGGCATATTACAGTGGGATGTTAGACCCAGTTATGAAGGGAGACTCTCCTTGCGAACAGTCATTGGCAGCCACCGCGTTTGCACTTGACAAGTCTACAAGCATTGTTCAACAATGAGAAAAGGGATACTCGAGAAGAAATGTACAAGCATAGAAGACCCGACAATGAGTATCAACCCTGAGGTCGAGGTGGACAGCGAGGAAGAGGACGGACCATCTCGAGAACATGCTACAGGTGTGATAGCCCTTCTCATTGGGCAAACAGTGCAGATTGCCCTGCTCTAAGGATCATTTGCAGGATCTGCAGTGAAAGAGTATACCTGGCTAGATGCTGCAGGAGTAGGAATGCTGCCACAAATTGGATTGGGAACCAAGACAGTGATGAAGGTGACACATGTGTCTCGGTGCTACTGGGTGAAGATGAAGACCTGGAAAGTCCAAAGACCACTGTCATAGTCAATGGGTACCCAATAGTTATGATGGTAGATTCAGGAGCCAAATACACACTTATCCCGGAGATGGTATGGAGGAGATCTGGACCAAAATTTCTACATGAAGTTGATATCAAACCAAGAGCTTCTGGTGGTGCAAAGATTGAATTAATTGGATGGTTCATGGCAACTTTAACTTTCAAGGATATACAGGCCGAAGGTCGTATTTATGACTGAAAGAGAGGGGCACCCCCTCTTCTCTGTTGGACTCATCAGATATTGTTAAAGGTCCGACTAGATCCTAATAAAGCAGAAGCTTTTCTTTTAGTAGAAGGTCCCGAGATGAATAGAGAGAAAATACAGGCTGAAATATTCAAGGGTGCCATAGGTTGTGTAAAAGGATTAACGCATTGCATATTACTTAAAAAAAGGTACCAAACCAGTAGAGCAGAAACTGCGTAATGTCCATTTAGCAATGAAGTAAAAATGGAACTCAAGAAGCTGGAAGTGCAAGGGATCATTGAAACCATAGATGCAACTGAGTGGGCTGCCCCCTTGATTGCTGTTAGGAAGAGCTCTGGGAAGGTCAGAGTGTGCATTGACTGAAGAGAACCAAATGAGTGCATAATTCCTGTTATACAAGAGTTAATTTTGACAATGGGGTCGGCAAAAGTATTCTCAACTTGATCTTACAGCTGCCTATCATCAAGTAAAGCTGCACAAAGAATCGAGGCAGTTGACAGCTTTCATTACTCCAGAAGGGTTTTTTCAGTATCGCAGTGTGCCGTTTGGACTAATTTCCGCGGCTACAGTGTTTCAGAAGATTATGTCCCGCATTCTGGAAGGAGAGCTGGGAGTCATCTTGTTTCAGGATGATATTCTGGTGTATGCTGAGAATGAAGAGGAACATAACAGAAGGCTAGAGAAAGTATTCAAGAAGCTGCATGAGGTAGGGATGACTCGGTAAAGAAAAAGAAAAAAATGAATAGGAGAGAGATTGAATATTTAGGACAAGTAATTTCCAAAGAAGGAATTGCACCAAAAAAGGATCTAGTGGATGCAATAAAACACATGACCACGCCGAACTGCAAGGAGCAGCTCAGAACCTTTTTAGGCATGGCTGAATATTATGCTAAGTTTATTCGATGGTTTGCTGATCACACAGTGTATCTAAGGAACATGATGAATGAACAATGAGTTAACTTGGGATGTAGATTGTGAAGGTGAATTTCAATATATAAAGGAGGCTTCGACTGCTGCACCGACTTTACAAAACTATGAAAGATGGAGATGCACACTGATCATTACAGATGCAAGTAACGTGGGACTGGGAGCGATTTTGACACAGTTCCATGAAGGAAAGGGGTACATCATAGCGTTTACATCTCCCTTGCTTAAAGCAGCAGAACAGGCATATCAACTATTGAGAAGGAAGCACTGGCCATCAAATGGGCTACGGACAAATTCAGGAGATTTGTCTGGGAGTCAAATTTGAATTGCATGCGGATCACAAATCTTTGATGGAAGTTTTCTCAACAAAAGGTCTGGACAAAGTATTGGGCAGGATAAGGTGATGGGTGTCCAGACTACAAGAATTTGATTTTACTGTGGCATACATCCCAGGTGTGAGGAATTATGCAGCAGATTGCTTAACAAGAATCATTAACAATATGGACACGCAAGATGAAGATGATGATCAGGAAATGATTTGTGAAATGTCGGATGCAGCAGTATCAAAGCGAGAGTGGTATGAAGAGTTGTTGAAGGATACACAGCTGTTGTTGGTTATCAAGAAGCTGGAAGGAGGATTAAACAAGGATGAGATGCAAATTCCATGAGCAGTAGGCTTCTGGAATGTGATAGATGAACTATGTGTCCAAGATGGCTGTCTTGTGAGAGGGCACATGTTAGTGCCACCTGAGGGAGTCAGAGAGAAAGTGATACGTCTTGGGCATGAAGGGCACCAACAAATTGTAAAGACCAAGCGCAGAATAAGGAGTACGTATTGGTGGCCAGCGTGTGAAATGCAGATCGAGAGGAGTGACAGAAACTGTATCCTTTTGTCACGCATCTTGCGCGCCCTCCATCCGGACGCTTATGGCAGGGATGGCGACTGCTCTGCCATTAAGTGGTGCCATTCAACCTTCCTATTTCCTATGTTATCGGTCTAGCTCTTTCCCTTTCATTGTTTTGGTTCCATTCTTAAGCCCCGCCTCTGATTCCATTCAGCGCGTTGCAACCCATCGCTTTTTGCTCCGGGTGCCTGCGCTTTACCTGTTTAGTATCCGTTCCTGTTTCTTCTCTCCCCGAGTCTCGTCCCGTCCTCCTTATCCTTTAGCCAGCCTACTGCTTTCTGTTTCTGTCCGTCTCTGGGCTTTATTTCTCCCGCCGCCACTCCTGCTGCTCTTTCAGATTTCTGTCTCTCGCCGCCCGCTTCTGCTGTTGCGGCTTTGGCGTTCCTTCTTTCCTCCCGCTCCTTACCTCTTCCTCTCGTTCCTTCTCCTCCTTGGTTACTTTCATTTTGTGCTTTAACCATATCTTCTGACTTTTTGGGTTTCTCTCTGTTTTCATCCTGGTTTCCGCATACGCCCCTGTGTGTGTGCTCTTCTGTCTCTCTTACCTACTGCCTTTTCCGGTTCTTAGCTCCCTGTCCTTCTTTTCTTCTTCCCTGTGAATTGTTGGGTTCTTCCTTGGAGTCACCATCCCTTCAGACTTCCATCTGCTACGGAAGCCATCGATGTACCTGCTAAGATTAATGCAAATAGACTTACCATCTGGCTCTCCTGATACCATATACTTTGTTCTACGAACCATACTACAGACATCCGCTCAACAGATTACCCTTCTGGAACATCCCTACGCCCAGTTTAAGACTGCTGACAAGAGAGGTTTTTTTAAGCACTCGCTTTTTTCCTCTCACTGGCCCTCTCAGAGGGGGGTCCCCTGTATCCCTGTCCCTCTAGGGAGGCAGGGTGGCTTCTGTCCGAGGTCGTCCATATCTCTTCTCAAGAAAAAAGCCACAGAAGAAGAAGGGGCACAAGAAGAAGTCATCTTCCGAAGATTCAGGTGAGGAGGAGGGGGGTTTGAAAGAGCGTGGGACGTCTGAAATTGACACCTTTGCATAAGCAGTGATAAATGGTGTGTGAATGAAATGTATCCATGCTTACAGATATACCGGAGAAACCATGGAAGAAAATAGCCATTGATGTTCTAGGGCCGGTATGGAGTGTAGGATGTCAGACATATCGCATTGTGATTATTGCTATGTTGACCAGATGGGCAGAACTGACAATGGCTCGAAAGGTAATTGATTTCTTAGAAGAGTTGTGCAAACGGGAAGGATATCCAGAAGAGATGTTGACTGATAATGGTTCACATTTTAAGTTTACAGAGATGGAAAGTTACTTTGAGGAAAGATCCATTATCCACAACGTCCATGCCATATAACATCCACAAATTAATGGCATTGTGGAGAGGTACAATAGAGTGATTAAGGAGGTTATTAGGTGGACATGGTCGAATGGGAGAGATTGGAAGGAGGTTGTGAGAAGAACAGTGGTGGCCCATAGGTACACCCCGCATAGCACTACATGGGTTTCTCCTTTCAAACTGAGCAGGGAAAGGAAAGCCAACACTAAATTGTTTCCAGGTTGGATGGGTGATATGGCAGGCATGGATGTGAGGCTGGATGAAGTGAAAGACAACATCAGGGAGAGACAATTAACCAAGAAGTTACATCAAGACAATAGGCATTTCAAGAGAGTGAGAATGTCATGTGTTGGTTGCTGGGTCAGGATTAAGTTACCGTTTGTGTTGAGGGAGGATGGATGTAATTGGTCAAAACCTATTGAGGTTGTGGAGGTGTAGGGATGGTAGCGTGTGGAACAAGGAGAGAGTAATGGTTCTGTCAAGGGATGTGGACAAGAGCATGGGGTGGAATGGTGGAAAAGTCGAGAGAGGAATTACATGTGTTTCTTCTCCTGTTGGGAGCAATTTTTCCTTGGCCGAAAATACAGATGAGTCAGTGACTGCATCAAGATCTGGAAGAAGCTACCGAAGACCAATCTACTTGTGTGACTATGTCGAATTGTAAGAGTCCGGAGCCAGGAAGAGCTGTTTTGCTTGTTCCTTGATCTTAGGCTTCTTGTTCTTGTTGAATATAGAATGATATTCAGCATGAAAATAGGAACACCAAAACTACACTTTTTGGACGGTGAACTGGAACTGAGAGATAATGTGATAATAACCAACATTTTCCATAAACCCACAGATGTACATAACTCACTACACTACTTAAATCACCACCAGCAACATCTGAAGAATAATTTACCATACAGCCAATTTCTACTGTAAAAAAGGATTGTATCAACAGATGAAACACTGAGAGAAGAAAATTTGAAAATGGCAGAGCGGTTTGACAAGAGAGTATACCCAAGGGAAGTAATTAAAAAAGCTGAGGAAAAAGCAAGTACCCTGAACAGGAACGATCTTCTAATTCCTAAGATTAAGTTGAAGGAGATATCATTCTATATGCCCTCAAATACTCAAGTGAAATTCATCACATCACAAGACTGATATAGAAAAACTGGAGACTGATCGAACTGGATCTTCAATTGAAGGCACTGTTCCCTGAACCTCCAATTATTGCCTGTAAGAGGGGATGGAATTTCAGAGACCAACTGGTAAAGGAAGGGAAACCAAAAATAGACAAACAACAAATACTGAAGACAAAGAAGACAGGTGCATTCCCCTGCCTGAACTGTAACAATTGTGAAAATGTGATGAGAGGCAGCTACATAAGACATCCACGTGATGGGAATAAAATACAATTGAAGGACTATGCTACCTGTGACTCAAAAACGGTAATCTAAAGACTGAATTGCCCGGTGGGATATTCTATGTAGGACAAACAGTAAGGAAAGTGAATGAACGAGCATAAGAGCAACATCCGAATGAACAACATTAGGTCACCAGTGGCACAGCATTTCATAGAAAATAGGCACACAATCGCCCAATTGAAAGTCACAATATTAGAAGTAGCAGAGAAACAACAGAGAGGCGGGAATCATGGCAAACACATGAACCAGAGAGAATTAGTCTGGATTGAAAAATTGGGGAGTTTGGCCCCAGATGGTATGAATGATGAATTCAACTTAGGAGCCTTCCTATAAACACATATCGGATAATATTTAACAACTGACTACACCAGACGAAGTGTAGAACCCAAGTACAACAATTCCATTGCTAACATATGTGACAGGAATGTGGTTCAACATACTTGATCTGATGCTATACTGGATTAAGGGCATAACCCAAGTTAAGACATTACCATTGCTAAAGAAATGCGACAGAAAGGTGTTTGATGTGTTTAATATGCTTGCTCATGTGGACCAAGGGCATAACCCAAGTTGAGACATCAACCATTGCTAAAGAAATGTGAGAGAAATGTGTTTGATGTACTTACCGGTGTCCAGTCAATTGGTCGACAGCAAACTGGTCGACTGCAATTTGGTCAACACCATTTGGTCGAATGCCAAATGGTTGAATTTTTTTTTTTTATTATATGTGTTTTGTGGGTTTTCGTGTGGGGGAAAAAAAGAAAAAAAAGGGGGTTGGGGGGGACCCCCCCAAAAAAAACCAAAAAAGGGGTAAAAAAAAAAAAAAAAAATTCGACCATTTGGCATTCGACCAAATGGTGTCGACCAGTTGTCCTGTCAACCAAATGTTTTCGACCAATTGACTGGTAACCGTACTTACCCATATGTAATGTATGGGCCTCATTACACGGTAGGCGCTAAAAAATGTGATTTACCGTCATGGCGCCATTAGCGTGTCCGCCATCGTAGGAGACCGCTAATAGCGTCACATTACGAGTTAGCGGACACGCGCATAGGGCCATGACGGTAAATGACCCCACCGCCATGGCGGAAAAGCACCTTACCGGCTCCGACCAAAGTGCTGATAGCACCTCCGCCCTCATGCTGCACGCTATTAGCGGCCACCGCTGTTAGCGGTCACTGCTATTAGCGGTCACTGCTATTAGCGGTCACCGTAAAACACCGGAACCGGAAATAGCGTCATCGCACCGGAACGGGAAATAGCCCGGCGGCCATCTTTAAAAACACAATCCATTGCCATCCCCTGCACTCAGGACCTGCAGCAACACCACGACTGGCAAAACCACATCCCAGAAGAACAAACAATGCCCAAGGCCCTAAAGAAAGCCGATGCGCGCCAGCGCAAAGAACGCTTCTCAAACGAGGAATTGAAAATGCTGGCAGACACCCTGGCTGCAAATGCAGACGTAGTGTTCGCTAGCGACATGCGGCGCCCGGCACTCCTGAGAAAAAAGGAAATCTGGGCTGAGGTGGCGCAGAAAGTCAGTGCGGTGGGCTCCACCCCCCGCACCGTAAAGGACGTGCGCAAGCGGTGGGATGATCTGCACCTCCGTGTACGCAGCATTTTATCGGCCAACAGGAATCTGGCCATGGGCACAGGAGGCAGAGGTGGATCCCCGATGAAGATGCAGGAGTGGGAGGAGACATGTGCCAGCACCATTGGCATAGAATCCATCGAGGGAGTGGGCCGAATGGAGTGTGGTGTGGCAACAACGTCAGACGGAGGTGAGTGACCACGCAAGACACAGCAATGCCAAGCATGAGTCCCTCCCCTAAATGTGAATTGGGAATCAGCTAATGGATGGGGTCATCACACACACATGTACACAACCCTGCATATATGCCCTGCACATCCCCACACAACCACATGCATGCAGCACCTCACACACGTGTCACCCTGACACATGTCCGGATGACCCACCCATCTGGCCAACAACCTGCAGGCCCAAAGTAGATGTCCAAATCCAAAGAACTGCAGCAACAACAACATATGCATGATGCACGTTGACCCATCACTGATGTTATCCCTGTCTTGCTCCCCCACAGGGTCACAATCTGACAGTGAGGAGCTGGACGCTGCAACGCAGGCCCCACCACCCAAAAAGCAGGCCAAGGGAAAGGATGCAGGCACCAGGCCCAGTACATTGAGGGGCACTGGGATATCTGGAGTGGCCCAGCGTACAAAAGCCACCCACGCAACGACCACACCAAGGGTCAAAATGCCATCCGACACTGTGGCAGCACCCCCACCACCCACCCCCACCACTCAGGAGCCAGTGCCAGAAGGCACGCCGTCCGCAGCCAATAGCTCCGTTGGGGAAGCAGCAGCCACGGCACCTATGAGTGATGTGGACGACCCATGTCCGACACCGGAAGGGCAGCGTACACCCAGCCCCCAGCTGTCCCCACTCCACAGCCCATGCAACACATCCAATGGCAACATCCATGAGGTGCATGCCGGAGATGCAATGGATGGGTCATTCAGTCCCGTGGCGAGCTCACCTGATGTCGGCCACATGCAGCAAGCTGCGCCGAGGAGTAACAGGGGCAGGGCCGCAGACGACACCATGAGCCTGATACGCCAGCGCCAGGAGGAGCTCAATGCCCTGGTTGCCCGGCAAGTGAGCGAGGCTGCCTCGACCAGGGAGGAGATCCGGGTGTTGTCAAGGGACATGAAAGCTGCCATGGACAGCAACACGACGCGCCTATGTGAGGAGATGGCCGCTGTGAGGCAGGTCCTAACGCGCATTGCTGAGGCGATGGAGAGCATGCGTCACTCACAGGGAGCAGATCAACCAGCCACGCCCTCGTCTACTAGCTCCGACCAGACAACCATCCTGCGCAGGTCCAGCCGGTCCTTGCGGCGGTCAGACTCACAACCCCCCAATGGTGGTAGTGGAGGAGGGAAGTAGGGCCAGCCTGTCCCTGTTGACACTTGGGAACTAATGCAGCACTGATGTGCACACCATGTTCGGTGGAGTTGTGGGGGGAGGGGGGTGAGGGTGTTTGGGGGAGTTGTGGGGGGAGGGGGGTGAGGGTGTTTGGGGGAGTTGTGGGGGGAGGGGGATGAGGGTGTTTGGGGGAGTTGTGGGGGGAGGGGGTGAGGGTGTTTGGGGTGGAGGGTACATGCACGTTTGAATGTCATAATGCCCAATACAGACGTAATGGCATGGATAATCACATGACTGGACATTGATAATTGTGTATGTGTGTTTTATTGTTGAAGGGTGCACTGTGAATATGTCCTCCATACACCCCGTGCCCTGAGCTGAACACCAATTGCACCCTCCTAATCCATGTGCATCAGAAACAATGGTCTATCAGGTGCTGCCGCACAGCACGTCCCTCATGGGCATCGCCACCTGCATGACCTGCAGCCCCCTCTCCTCCATCCTCATCCCCGTCATCATCCTCAGACGGTGGTCGCAGTTCTATGTCAGGGGGCATTGGCACATTCCGTCTGATACACATATTGTGAAGCATGACACATGCCATGGTGATCTTGGCCACCTTCTCATGCCCGTACAGGAGTGCCCCGCCCGACCTGCTGAGGCACCGGAAGCGTTCCTTCAATAGGCCGAATGTCTGCTCGATCACCACGCGGGTACGGGTGTGTGCATGATTGTAGTCCTCTTCGTGCCTGTTCTGTGGGTTCCGCACAGGGGTAAGGAGCCACCTCTTCAGGGGATAACCTGCATCACCTGCATGGGTGCAACAATGGGTATGTGTAAGTGTCTACATAATGTGGAGCGTGCACATATCACACAAACAAACATTGCATATTCAACGACATCCACTGATCCAAGCACGCATGGCAATCAGGGTAACTGCAATGTGGGAAGGTGAGGTGGTCCTTGCAAGTGGACATGCACCATGCATGCATACAGCAGGGATTGCCATGTCCCGCCAGAGTTTAAGTGATTTGTGTTTCCTGGCCCTGGCAACGTTAGTGCCACACTGCTAGTACACTGCCATTCCTTAGTTGATGTCCCCATGCTGTTTGATGGCAATTCTGTGGTGGGGTACGGGTGTGCCTCACCACAATGGCTACAGGGGATCCATTTGTATGCACTCATGTGCGCGGACCATTTCTGATGTAGTTCAGCGTACATTTCAGTTGTGATTTTGATATGCATGTTGCTGATTTGTGTAATGGGGGAATGGTGTGTTGTGCGGTGTGCATGTTGTTTGGAATGGCCTGTTTGGCGTAATGGATTGATATGTTTGCCGTGGCACTCACTTCCTGCATGTGGTTTTGTCTCTGGTCCATTGTGGGCTGCCTCACTGTACAGTGATGCAAATATGTATGTCCATTCTTCTCATGACACAAGTTCACGCCCAGTTGGAGTATGCATCTCCCCCCCCCCATTCACGGCCAGTTGGAGTATGCATCTCCCCCCCCACTCACAATCCACATCACACTGACATGTGGTCGGCCTGCTACTCACCAAGTAGCCACGAACGTTGTCCAGCATGTCGCTCCATGTATCGTGGTATTGTCGAGTTCCGCAGGACCATTGCATCATGGGTTGAACCGGGATATCGGGCACAGCAATGTGTGATGATCTTATTGGAGTCACATACCATTTGGACGTTGATGGAGTGGTATTGCTTTCTGTTACGGTACACTACCTCATTGGCATGTGGGACCACCAGTTCTACATGGGTACAGTCGATGGCCCCAATGCAACTTGGGATGCCTGCCAGTGAATGGAAGCCAACTTTGGTGTTGGAGATCTCCTGGGCAGTCCGTGGCATGTATATGTGTTGACTTGTGTGCTGCAGGAGGGCATCGAGCACCTGGTTCAGTGTGCGTGAGAATACTGGTTGTGATATGCCATGCATCTGACCTACCGTATGCTGGTAGGTGCCTGTGGCCAAGAAGTGGAGCACTGTTACTACCTTCAGTAGAGGGGGGATGGCAGTACGGATGTCAATGAGACTCACAATGTCGTTGTATATCATGTCTACTATGGTGGTGATGGTATCCCAGTCCAGACGGTACAGGGTGTGTATCTGCTCAGGGGTTAGGTTGACTGGACTGGCTCTGATCCTGGGAATTGGTGGCTGCCTCTGTGGTATCACTAGGTGCACCGGTGGTGCTTGCTGCGCCTGTCTTGCCCTCCTCCTCCTCCTCCTGCGTCTCCTCTGTGCTGCCTGTTGTTGTAGCTGCTGCACAGCAATCATGTCCTCTAGCCCATGTAATGCTGCTAGTATTGCATCCATCTTGGATTGGGAATGGGTGTGGGGAGGGGTGTGGTGTGCTCTTTTGTGCTGCCAGTCTCCATTGCCTCCACCTGTGCTGATTTTGTCCACCTGTGGCAGGTTGGAACTCTGCTGTGCTCTTTTAACGTGTGGTTCGCGAAGCCGGTATTAGCGCCTTGCCGGTAAGGGTTCTTTGGGTCTACTACATGCCGGTATTGCCATGTACGCATGGCTCGTGATGCCGTGATATTAGCGCTATGCCGCTATTTCCGGTCTGAGGGGCCGCGCGCTCACGGACTTGCCGCTAATAGTGCCACCGTACTTTGCGGTGCCGCTAATAGCGGTATGTCCGGGTCGTGATTGGGGAGGGGATTTACCGATACCGGTAATCCCTTACCGGTAACGGTATGTCCCTACCGCCTACCGTGTAATGAGGCCCAATGAATGTATATGTTTTAGAGACATTCCTTGTGTACAAATATGCACTAACTAGCACGAGAAGTAATATGCTACAGAAGTACATAGCACCCAGTCATTGATAAGCATGTGGATGGGGACATAGGTTACTAATATGATGGAGGGTATATGGTGGTCCTAACAAAACTAACTAAAACAAAAGCAGATCTTAACCTAAGTTAAGAGATAACCACTGCCAAGAAATGTGACAGAAATATGTTTGAAGTACTTACTGAGATGGAATGTATATTTTGAAGACATCCACTGTATACGAATATGCACGAAACAAAAAGAGAAAGAATGTGCAACAGCAGTACATAGATTGTGAGCATGATGTCATTGATAATGAATGCATGCCCTCTGTTACATTGGTAACCTAATGGGACAACTAAAGCTATAGCCAGAGCAGATCTCGAAATATAAAAAATGTGGACCTCTAAGGATGTTACAGTCTAAGTGATTAGATTTCTATAAAAATAATTGGATATTCCAGAAAAGCTATTTGATTGAGTTTACAACTATGGAATTCATAATTTCTGAATTTACATCACATCTTTAAGATTAACATTCAAGCATGTTTTATTTATTTTAACACAATCAAGATCATGCAAGTCAACCAGATGCTGTGAGACCTTGAACTGCATCTATAACACTGGGGAGATAGACCACTAGAAAATATATCCGGCACTTCGTTCACCACAAGAAGCGATTTCGGTCAAAAATGTAAATAAATGACAAGATGACCGCGATGATGTCATCACGCTAGTGCGTGATGACATAGGTAAATTAAGAGCAGACATTTTTAGACAATCGCCACGAGGCAGAAGAAATTTACATGTACCGGGTTCCTAGGATCTGGTAAGTAGGACTAGAGAGGATGTGATGTTATAGTTAACATAGGGAACACTGATGTAGTTAATAGGTGTCTAGCACAGACAGTCCTTTCTTTGTAGTAAATAAACATATAATTGTTTCCACAGGATATTTATCTGGACGTTGGGCCCCACAAAGGGCAACAAATAGCACCCCCCTTTAACATGTGGCACCACAAGAGACTTCCAGTGGCAGCAACAGTGGGAGAACACTAACAGCTAAACACAGGTACTAGTAATGATTTAATTTACCAATAACATTACCAGTACAACTAATTTTTTTAGGCAACGATACAGTCAATGGGTCAGTTTGAATTAAATGATGCTATTCTCAGATTTATAGGGAGACACCTGTAAGACAAGATAATTGTTGGAAAACCCCTGAAGTTTGAACTAAGCACATCCAGGTGATTATCAATAGAGTAATCATGACAGAAATATTAAGCACAATGATTAAAGAAAGTAAAAACTGATAGAAATATATTTTCTCTTTTTATAGATGAAACTATCAATAAATGGAATAGAAAAGGAAGGAATTTGAATAACCAGCTCCTGATGAAGGGAATATACTTTCCCAAAACGCGTAGAGCAAACTTTGGCAAATGAAGAAAACTATTTCCATTTATATAAAGAGTAGATTGGTTCAAACATTTTATTGATCAGTGCTAATTTGGATGTTGGAGCGATTGTAGTGAAATTTGTTAAATTTGATGTAATTTTAGAACTGTGTATACCAATTTTGAAATTGTCATTACATATTATTTTTAAGAAATATTGAATCTTTGGGGGGTGCTCGAGAGCCCGAGCTAAGATGGTTGTGGGGTGCTGAAGCTCCGTTCGAGCCTGCCATAATATGTCAACATTCTCCCATTGTAAGCCCCGGAGAGCTGCTGGAAACTGCACCACAGCAAGGTGATAGACTCGAGATTCGTCTGCTGACAATATTAGCCGCAAATGATACCGGCCTCATGAAAAACTTGGAAGCTGAAGATGAGGACCTCCGGTGGAAGACTCCACATTGCTGCGTCCTTCCTGAAGCTCATCCCGCTCGCGAGTGCAGGAGGGATAAGGGACTTGCAGTGAAGTATCAGATCGTGGACATCTACACCTAGCCTGCTGGGAATCTACATCCAAGGGGAGGTGGAATCCACGCACTCCGTCCCCTGAACCGCGGAGGGCTCAGTGCACCCGGAGGGCAGCCCTGGCCCCTGGCCCCCACCCGCTCCTTCATCCACCGAGCTGAGTCTCGGCAATGGGCCCCCAGGTCCACACAGCCTCAAATGACCGCCAAGTGGGTGGAGGCGCCTGGATTTCTATGGAGCGGTCGCCCGCGGAGACAGCAGTGCCCCCGTAGTGAGGAGCACAGAGGAGGGGACAACAGCGGGTACGTCTCCCTGAGCCCCGGTGACAGCTATAAGGAGCGGATGACTCAGTGGAACTGTATCCTCCCGCCCACATGAATGCCCGCAAGGCTTTAGGTGGAGGTAAGGAGGACCCCAGGCCCTCACACCCCAGGGGAGCGCAGGGGGACCTAATACTCCAGCAGGCCCCCTTCAAGGTGACACCCCATCCACACTAATGCTCCTTGAGGGCAAACTATTTGAAAAGCCCCATCCGGGATCCTGGGCTGACTGGTGCACTACGCAATAAGCCCAGGGCGAGGGCCAACAGAAGGGGACAACCTTAATGCTGATCATCAAGGCAGCTGGGATCGCTTGGACATACTAGCAACGCCCAAAAGGGCCAGTCCATCTGGTCTCAGGGTGCCGGGGAGGCCTCGGACAAAGGATACCCCCGTAGGGTGAAGTTATAGATGCTGTGCCAAGCCTGACAGGAAGCCAAACTCAAAAGGGCCAATGAGCCCGGCACCATCACAAGGCCACCAAGCCACTATTAGGCCATTGACACTCACCCCGAACATGCCGCTAAGGGCGATTCCACCACCCGCAATACCCCCTATATCAGAAATACCAGGATTGGTAGGGCCGGATGCAGACTGGCCAATACTCGAGGGCAGCCGCACCGGGATCCAAACCCTTGAAGTGGTGGAGTGGAGACATACGCCCAATTGAAGGACGAGGTGGATGAGAGGGGGACCCAGAGGGATATGTCACAGGGCAAACCTGATAAGCTAGCCAGACCAGCAGAAATCTTTATGCAGCTGATGCCACCCTGCGTCACTCCACGAGGCACAAGGTGATGATGGACATTCCAGCACAACTTCAGGCCATTCTGGCGGAAATGAAGATCATCGGCCAATGCACCCAAGAGACTAACACCATGGTCCAAGATATCAAACGAGATCTCCAGGATGTCCAAACGAGACTTAATACCCAGGCTGAAAGGATAATGGACAATGAACAGCGCATCAGCTTGCTTAAGGACAAAGAAGAGACTACAACAACTGAGCTATATGGGGTCATCAGGGAGGTACAGCGCCTAGGTGCCAAGCTCGAAGACCAAGAAAACAGGTCCAGTCGCAATAATCTTAGGATGGTCGGCCTTCCGGAAAACATAGAGGGCCCAGACCTCGAAACATTCATGTATCATTTTCTGCAAGATGTGCTTCATATCAAGAACCCCAGAACTATACCATCGAGAGGATCCACTGGGCGTCAGTCCCCAAACCAACTACAGGTGAACGCCCAAGAGTGAACTTTGAGTTTAAGATGGCTATCCTGAAGGTATACAGAACTGTTGGCCAGGTGAAAATAAGAGAAGTTCCCATCTGACTGTTCAATGACTATTCAGCAGAGGTCTACCGATGCCGGAGAGAATTCAATCCCCTCTTCGAGGCGCTTCAGGGACAGGACTTTAGACACTACCTAAAATTCCCGGTGGTGTGGTGTATCCAAAAAGATCACTAATGGCACTCTTTTGAGGACTCTGAGGGCGCATGGCGATTCCTACAAAGGCAAAACATACTAACAATGGCTTTCCCACAGGAGTCTGAACAGAGGACGCAAGCACCTCAATGACATCGGCTGACCAGTGCTCTCCTCGAAACAGGGGAGGATTGCAAAGGTCTGGGAGAAGCCTCAGGGGCCAGTCCAGGTGTGAAAGGGGCCAGAGAATTAAGTCTCATGTTCAAAATCGTCCACCGCATTCCATGCATCGATCTAAGCGAGAAAGACCAATGAGCCGCGGAGATCGCTGATCGCTTCTTGATACGACATCATCGGGGCGAGCATGGCCTGAGGATTGGATGCGGGACCAGTGCAGACGCTATCGAGAGCAGCTTCTGTGGGGAGACATGAACATACGGGTTTGTCAATGGCACTCGACTCCGGCAGCCACAGTGGCCCCAATGCGATCAAAACCCCCACTAATGTTGTATCTGACAAAGCTATTGACTTCAAAGCTGCTGCTACTATGGTCCAGAATGTGACATGCAGCTCGACCTCCAATCTCTGTACGAACTCTAAGTACAATATCATACGGGCCAAGCATTCTGGGCAGCCACCATGAACCTACGCTGTCTGATGAGGGATTCTCGCAATGCATGGGAGCAAGCGCAGCCAACCGGGTCCGTGCCCAGCGAAACCTGCATGGGCTATATTGCCTGGTATTAGGAGAGACCTGCTCACTCCCAATGTTATAAGGGGGATGTTGCTCCCATTAGCTATGGTTACTGTTAATGGGGTAGAGGGAATTGGAGACCGAGCAAACGGAATGACCTGTAAGCCATATCATCCGACATGAGGCAGATATGTATTCCGGCTCGATACAGGGGCGATAGATTCAGACCCCCCTATACATTGATGGCCAAGATTACACAGATAACTCTTAATGTGCAAGGCTTGGGTCACCCCATCAAGAGAAGGCGAGTTCTAAACCATCTGAGGGACCTTCAAGGGGACATAGGGCCTCATTACGAGTCAGTTCTGGAAAAACCAGCAGGCTGCCACTGGACTCGTAATACCATTACGCCTCCGTAAATTGCAGGAATCACCGGGGCATTATAACCCCAGTAACCCGGTAATTCTAGAGGCGGAATTCTGTAAATCCCCATTCCCATGGAGTCCTATAGGATTCAATGGGGATGGGACCATGGAAACACCAGTTCCGTCTATGACAGAGCCGGGGTTACCATGTCCGCCTGCAGGCGGGTGGTGTTAGTCCCGCCAGGTCAGACCTAGTGGGGGAGACACCACCCGCCTGCAGGACTTGGAATCAGCTGGTCCGGAAACAATGGTGGCGGCGGATTTACCGCCACCGTTGTTTCCGGACCGGCTGACCTGTAATGAGGCCCATAGTGTTTCTCCAGGAAACCCACCTAAATGATGGTGAATCGAAAAATCTGGAACAGGTTTGGGTGGGTGTAGCGGCCCATGCCCCCTACTGAGGGAAACGAGGGGTGTCCATACTGATACATAGGCGGATCCCTTTCGTATCGCAGAACACCATATCCGACAGAGAGGGCAGACTAGTACTGGTAAAGGGACAACTGCACCATCATTCTATCACTCTTGTGAACATCTATGCCCCCACGACAGACACACCAGTCTTCTTCACACACACTCGCGGCCTGCGCACCCCTCATGGGGTGACTAACATTTGTTGGTGGGGATCTCAATGTCACAATAGATCCTACATTGGACCGTCAGAGCACAAGTGCCATGAGGCTGGAGAAATTGAAAAAATGATCAACACTCACCACACTCTTGAAAGATCTAGGAATTGGGAGGCGCCTAGAGGCATATCCACGGGGCCCGCAAAGACTGCACGTTCTATTCTCACACACATCAGAGCTACTCAAGGATAGATTACTGGCTGGCCCCGAGTGTAGCGATACACATGGTAGATGACTGCCCAATACAGTCCATCACTATCTCAGACCACGCACCAGTAAGCTTCAGGGTGACCCTCCCAGACACTCCCCGAACCTCTCTGCACTGGTACCTAAATATGAGACCACTGGCTTACCCAGACTTTGCAGAGCACATTAAAGAAGATATGGCAGAATTTTGGGACACAAATATTAGCTCCTCCTACGACACATTCACTGGCTGGGACGCGTTTAAGGCCTTTCTGAGGGGACAATGCATCTCCAGGTGGGCACACAAGCTAAAACAGTGGAGGCACAAAGAAAAACAACTCACAGTGGACCTAATAGCCCTTGAGAAACTACACAGACAATTGCCTGACCACCACAAGTTTTCACATATACGCACGATACGGACACGCATTAAAGACATTGCTACCACTAGAGTCCAAAAATCTTTCTCGAGCTGGTCCCAAAAATACTACCTCGAAAACGAAAGGCCACTACAACTAATGGTGCTCGCTCTGAGGCAACAGCAAGTGGCCCAGACGATCACCACCATTCGAGACAGGGGCAGAATCCTGCGATGGGGAATAACGACATAAATGCCAGATTCGCGCAATACTATGCAAATTTATATGCAGCCCAGGAGACAATTCCACCGCATGGGATGCAGGGATTCCTAGACACTCAATCCAACTACCCAAGGTCACCGGCCCAGTTTGAAGTTCTCGATACCCCCATCACAACGGTGGACATGACCGGGCCATAAATGCCCCAAACTCGGGAAAGGCCTCAGGGCCTGATGGAATCCCGATCGATTTCTACAAATATATGGCCGACGATATTGCCCCCAAACTCCAAGAGGTATTCGCCTAGGCAGTACACAGAGGCGGGCTGCCACAATCCCTGATGGTCGTTAATATAGTAGTGTTTCATAATAAATGAAAGCCCATGGACGAATTTAGCTCATTTCGGCCCATTTCACTCATAAACTCGGACGCAAAAATCCTAGCGAAATGCAAAACACAAAAGATAGAATCGATCCTACCACATCTCGTTGATAAGGACCAAACCTGCTTCATTTGTAAGAGGCACTCAGGTAACAACGTACGCCGGCCGCTACATATCATAGCTGGTGTCTCGAACCAAGGGGATGCCATCCTCACGGTCGCCGCCGAAAAGGCTTTTGATAAGGTCGAATGGAATTTTTTGTTTCTCGCTCTTGCCAAGTATGGCCTTCCCCCATCTCTGGTCGACTTGATACGCCTACTTTACACGGACCCGATAGCGACGGTGACCATGAATGGTGTTACATCTGCTCCCTTCGACCTTCACTCAGGCACTCGCCAGGGATTTCTCTTATCACTCCTCCTCTACACCTTATCTATTGAACCAGTGATGGTCAAAATGTGGACCGACCTGCTGTGGGAGGGACTCTGGCAAGGGGGAGAGGAACACTGGGTCTCCCTCTACGCTGATGACCTCCTATTGTTCATTGGCAACACCCCTACCTCTCTCCCACATGTGCAACACCTATTAAAAGAATTTGGACCGATGGCTGGATACCGAATAAATTGGTCCAAATCAAAGATACTTCCATTAAGACCTGACATCCCGTGGGAACCGGGTGGGGTGGCTTTCTTTCTATTGAAGTTGCAACACATCAAATGTCTTGGGGTTAGAATCAGCGCATGTATGGAGAATCTTCGGGGTCTCAACTACCGACATACAGTGGAGCCCATCCGCTTTGACCTACTAAAATGGGAAGCCCTGCCACTATCCCTAACGAGAAGAATAAACGCCATTAAAATGAACTCTATGCCCAAACTGATATACATGGCCATGATGATACCGTGCAACCGCAACCCTAGGATGTATAAAGACTTGGAGGGTGCCATTTCGAGATTCATTTGGCGAGGGGGGAAAAGTGCATACCCGCTCACCGATCCTCACTGCCTCCAAACCTGACATCTTGGAAGGGCTACTACCAAGCCGCACAGATCTGGTGGGCTAAATGGTGGATAAACACAAATGATGACACCAGCTGCAGGGGCATAGAGCTAGCCCTGATGGCCTCCCTAACACCGATTGAAATCCTCACAACTTTGCTTGCAAAGCTGGCACACCATATAAGATCACACCCCGTGATGGGCCCGACATTAACGCAATGGCATAAACTCTGATCCCAACAGGGAATAGACACTAGGATGGCACCCAAATGGATGAGCGTGGGGACTCTCCTTTTGATTGGTCATAATACAAATCTTCACCCCTAGCAGAATGCCTTTTGGTCACAAGTCAAGATTTTAGATCTATGTGAAGGACCTAAATGAATCCCCTTCCGAGACAGTCACAGGGTATTGGATCTAAAGGTGGGACAATGGCTTCAATATGGATCAGTCTGTGCCGTAATCCTACAACACACCACTGAATCCTCCAGACACGCTCCCCCCGCCCCCTGTGAACTAGAGCAGCAGATGGAAACACACCCCCGCCTTTGTACTTTTTATTCCATGATCGTCCCGAATAACGTGGGGACGAACTCTGCCTGGCGTCTTCTTGGTCGCTAGACCTGGATACCCCAATTGAGACAGGAGATATATACGAATACTTTGCAGTCATACCGGGGCCCTCCATAAACATCAAACACAGAGAAATCCAGTTTAAGATTATTCATCGACAACATTACACGCCGGCTAGGATGTATAAGATAGGACTGATATCCTCTCCTCTCTGTTGGCGGTTGTGCAGGGCGGGGCACTATGGGACATATAATATGGTCATGTCTGAAATTAAAGCAATACTGGCAAATGTCCACGGACAGGTGTCCACACGCTTCCCTGACACAGATATAACACTGACAACGGAGGACATGTTGTTTGGGGCTAACTACAAAGACTGGTGCATGGACACAATGGTTTGCAGAGCCATATGTATCATTATGTTCGCTGCTCGTAAACTTCTAGTCCTACATTGGAAGTTGACAACCCCACCAACCAAGTCACAATGGGCAGACTTGCTCGCCAAAATGTGCGCACTGGATAGAAATGCATTCCAACGGCTGAACCCGACCAACACAGAACGGTCATGCAAATTCTGGGACTTGCTCGACCCACTCATATAGCGCCATGCATGGACACGAGTACGAGACGATCCGTGGATGATAACCAGGCCCCGCAGATGAACAACCTTAGGCCCGCCCGCAGATACTCAGACGACCCCATACGTGACAGCCCATATGTAATCATTACCAAGCCTTAGGGTATAGAGGGGCAGTCATTCTTTCCTCTTACGTTTCCGGTCTCCAATAGACCAGTCTCAATTAGGTAGGGTTGGGGGAAAGGGGACGAGGGAAAGGCCATGTTGACCTAGGGGATAGAGAAGGGTTGAGTATACAAACTGCACCGCGCTGGTTAACACAACACCCGACAGTGAAGGCTATACGGACAAGATCATAAGGGTATCAGTATTTGCAGTAAGAGGGGAGACCCTATGGAGCTTCTGATCAAGGTGTTTGAAATGTTGATATGATGTTGTCTAAGATGTATACAGTTGTTGTTCTGAAAAAAACCATAAACTGATGTTTCAACAAAAATAAAAATATTTAATCTTTGTCATTAATTCTTCTTGAACAAAAGTATTAGAAACAAAATATATATTGGTTGGTTCACAACACAAATAGGTGTGTAGGGGACAGGAGTGTTTCACAAGTGTGTGGACACCTGCTGTTCTTCTACTTTATCATACAACCCAGTGTCAGTGTCATGATGCATACCCCCGGGCATCCAGACCACGTCCATCATCCCCGGGAGCAGGCATCATGTCGCCTTGAGAAAACCCAGCAACCCCTGCTAGGGGCTGTCTGGGTTCAGTCCTGGCGCCTATGGCGCTAGGCTCATATGGGATATCAGTCCTGGTGCCATAGGCGTTAGGCTCATAGGTGCACACTTACCTGATGCAGACCATGCTGCAAGAAGATCCAAGCCCATGTGAGGCCTGGAAGGGACTACTTTACCTTAGGGACTATTTTGTTACTCAGGTGTGGTCGGGGAGGAATACCTACCTGGGACTACTTTGGAGGCTATTTAAACCACGCCCGAAGAGCAGCACACGCTTCGCGTTATTCTCCATTCAGCAGCGTAACGCTCACCATGCCAGCAGCAGCAGCATCCAGCCTTCTGCCACTCCCGCCTCGAACCTGGAGCCCCTAGAAAGAAGGAAAGAAGCAAAGGTTAGAACAAGAGTATTACCTGATTTCTTACCTGATTCCGGATTCATCGCATCTTCAAACCAGAGGAAAGACTTTGTTTTAAAACGTGTTGCATCGCCAGCAGCAGCGCCGCGCCAAACTCACCGTTCCACGCAGCATCTCTTCGATCCGGCGCTGTCTCCATCTTTACATCGCCGAATCCCGGCACCTAAGGGGGACAAGAAACAACAAGGTGAGCAGAGAGAACAGACAGAGACAATCTCTTTAGCCGCCATATGCTTACCTGATTTTACCACCATAGGTATAATTTATCAGCACACCACATCTTCTTATTTTAGTTTAACCCTTGGCATTATTTACAGGACAGTGTTGGGTAACACAGACTTTTACCGGAGCGCTTTCAGCTGTCAATCTTCTTATTGGGTCAAAGCTGCAAGATAAAAGAGGAATTGGACAGGAGTGAATTCCAGACATTTTGAACTCTTACAAACTATATACTTACGGCTCTTCGCCAGGATCTTTTGGAGTCAGGATTCGTCTACAACTCTTCCAATATCTTCAAGCCAGTGAAGTAACTGGTCCTCAACGCGCCCCTGCGTGCTTCGCAGGATGGAGGGCTCAAGCTTCAAGAATATAAGGTGAGATTGCTGAGAGGGCACTTCAGAGGTGATTAGTGGGGAGAACAGTGGGGGTGCTATCACATGAATCCACAAGTGGCTAAATCCATCTCTCCACTTGTAGGAGAATATTTCTACGAGCCATGCAGACAAGATTAGGAGGGCAGATCCAGTCAGTCATCGCTGCACTACGCATCACGTGGGTGAAGGCCGCAGCAGTCCGGGTCCGACCGACGCCCCTGTCGGAGCCAGGTGAGCGTAACAGTCAGGGTTGTTTTTCTCCCCTGCATCCTACTACATTTCCTAAGTCAATAGGAATTTGAACTCAAACTCAGGTGTGCTTCTAGACATATACAAAATAGGCTTCATGAATTAGAAATACCCAGTCATGTCTATATTGGGAGTGAGAAATCAGCCTTACGTACTAACCCTCATACAGTAGATTGTAATGTATGTTTGTAGTATTCTTCTTGTTCACTTCTCTACTTCCATGCTGACACAGAAGCAGTGCTGCATCCACAAGACCTATGCGAGGCTGCTGCAGCATTATTGAGACCCAGTGCACTCTAGGTAAGCCCATTTGGGCTGTAATCGGAATTGTGCTGATGTGTTTCCATGAATGGATCGCCGCAAAATGGTACATACAATCCCACATAAATAGACCTATGTGGCTGCCGGCAATATCCACATGTGGGCTTTGCCCTGATGGTAATGGCTGCACTGAAAGTGGCTGTGTAACCCAGTTGAACTGTTACTCTCTGCTGGGGCGTTTACTTTTCCATCTTGGCCGCCGCCATTTTCGGCACAGCAGTGCCTTTTCTGCCTGCCATATGGTTGCTGTGATTGGCTTCTCCTTCACCTAAAGGTCAATCCAGGGAGCCGGTAGGCATAGCCGGCCCCCGACAAAGGCCCACACTAAAGCCCCTGTCTGGTCTGATTTCTTCACTTCTCCTCTACTTCCACACTGACACAGAATCAGTCATGCACAAGACCTACGCAAGGATGCTGCAGCGTTATTGAGACCCTCTGCACTCTAGGTAAACCCAGTTGGGCTGTAATCTGAATTGTGCTGATATGTTTGGCATGAATGGATTGCTGCTGTATGGTGCATAGAATTCCACCTAAATAGACCTGGGTGGCTGCAGACAAACTCTACATTTGGGCTTTGCCCCGGATGTTAGTGGCTGCAGTGAAATTGGCTATTTTCCATCATGGCCGCTGCCATTTTCGGCACTGGAGTGCCTTGTCTGACTGCCCTATCACTGCTCTGATTGGCTTTTCCTTCACCTAAAGGCCAATCCGCAAAGCCAGTGCCCCCGACAAAGGCCCACACTAAGGCCCCTGTCTTGCCCTGTCTGGAGCTGGAGGGAGCACCTCTCCCTGCCGCAGCTCCTTGACCCTTTGCCTCTTGGCAATGTGAATCACACAGACTGGGACCACTGCACGCTCTGACCATGAACAATATTCTGACTTCTGAAATTGCTCTGGTAAGCAACATGGGTCACATTGGCCTGGACCACACACCTCCCCTGGACACTCTGATTGCTATTGGATTGTTGATTGCTATTGGATTGTTTCCTGCTCCTTCCGCACCTGCCCAAACTATAACCTCCTATCTCTGCACCAATTGAAATATGCATCATGTAGTGCCACTTACTGAATACTCTCTGCTGTTTTCTTAATAACCTGCTTAAAAACAAAAGGACACAACTAAATCTAAAACACTAGTTCAATTCTCAGGTATGCCTTTGCATCTGTGCATCTTCCATTTTGTACTGCGTTTTAGTGCTTTCTGGCAAATTAGATTTTAGGTGTGCTTTTTCAACTGTGCATATTCCATTTTGTTCTGCCTTTTAGTGCTTTCTGTCAAATTTTAATTTAGGTGTGCTCTCCAGTTTGTTAAAGATCTTTGGATCTGAGCACTTCTAGTGAGCTCATTGATTTTGTCTGCCTGGCCACCTGGTGAGATTCTACTGTTGCACAGTGCTTCTAACCCTCTCCCCTTCTATCCCCTGCATTCTCCCTCCTCTTGTCCCTGCCCCCATAGTGCTCTCTAACTCTCCTATCTATTATAATTGCTTATCAGTCACCTATCCTCCCTCTCTCACGAAGTCTGGGAGAAAGACATTTAAACAGGCACTCCTGAGTCTCGCCATTGCAGACACTTACCTCAATGCTTCCTCCAGACAATCACTGACATTCTCTTTGCTGTTCCGTCCTCTGATTTATGGCCTCCCCATTTGGTTTCTGTCCTCTCCCTTTTCTCTTCCACACCCATTACTGGCGGCACCAGATGGGAAGTGCTCTTGGCTCACTTTGCATCTTCCGAATCCACCATTAATGTCTATCACAATGGCACTACCATGACCCAGGACTCCCAGCCCAACCTCCTACTTCTTCTTGACAGGTGTCTTCCATCTCTCTTCAAGACACCCCCCCTTGCCACCCCTACCCCCCCCTACTCACTTCCCCAATTGTGGCACCCCACCCCTGTGCCCCCCGCAAATCATTTAACGGGGCAACCAGCTTCACTTAGCTACCCTTAACTCTGGCTCTGCTATCAAACACTCCTCTGACATCCGTCTCCTCCTTGAAGACCTTGACCTTGACGTCCTTGCTCTCACCGACATGTGGTTGAAGGCCAGCTCTGTCACTGCTTTTGACACTCTTCTCCCTGAGGGCTACAAGATCCTGTCCAATCCCAAGCCCTCCCGACCTGGCGGCGGAGTGGCTCTGATCTTCCCTGAGTGGGTTCCTGTCTCCATCATTCCCACTCAACCCAACTCATCCTTTGAAAGCCTAGTCTGTAGGCTGTCCATCTCGTCTACCTTCTCTCTTACTCTTGCTACCATCTACAGGCCCCCCGTACCAACCTCCATCTTCCTCTCTGAATGGGTGGTCCTGTCCTCCTCTCTTCTACCCTCCTGCCCCAAACATATCTTCCTTTGGAACTTTAACATCCATCTCAACCCCTCCAGATGTGGCTTCTGTACTCTTTTGAGACCTCTGTGACTCCCGTTCCGTCACTACCCTTCCCTCTGGCCCAACCCACTCTGCCTGACCCACCCTGGATGCTCTCATCTTAACAGATATCCCACTCTCCAACCCTCTTACTACCCCTCTCTCCTGGTCTGACCACTCTCTCCTCTCTTCTCACTATTAGGATGAACTCCCAGGCAGTCAGGATGGCTACTAGGACTTTGTGAATCTCAAACTCAGGGAAGACCTAACTCCTTCCCTTCCCAAAAGGAACGCAGGCCCAGACAGAGAGCAAGTTCAAACTGTGGTTTATTACAGCCAAAACCAACAGGGGTCATAACAAGGAACAGGCTCCTGGATTGTCTCATAGAACCCTGGTCACAGGCCAGTTTTTAGTCAAATCCACCTCACAATGACATCACAGCCTGGGCCCTTCTCCAGCAAACCTATCGATCAAGTGGATTGGGCATTGAGTGATAGTCCACCTATGGTGAACCCTATAGCTTTTAGTTTATTGGCTCTCTCATGTCAGATGGCTGGCCTGGTGCATCCCCCTGAAGAAATGCTACTTCTACAATGTTGAAGTGTGGGGGTCTGATGATTGGTTCTTGCCCCTCGCTATCCACCCCTAGTGTCCTGTATTGTGATTGGTTAGAGCCGTCACCCCAAGGTCTGGGACCCAAATTGGTTCTCAGCTCAAAATGTACCTTTTCAAGGTAATAGGAACAACTATGTATCTGCATTGTAACATGTGTGTACCACCACAGAATATGGGAGTGCTTGTTCTCATCATGCAATACTCTGCTTCTTCTGTAACAATTTTGTTGCAAGCCATTGTCTGGCTGCATGCGACTGCTCCGCTTTCCCAGCTGCTAGTTTTGGGTCATCATCGGCTTGGCCAGTCACGTGTCCAGAGACCGTGTTTGGAGCTCTGCAGCTCAGAGTTAGTCTGAATTATAAAGATGTATTCATATTTGCTGCGGCCCGTGTTACTGTAGTTCAGGGAATGGAATGTCACTCGTATCTTGGTGGTCTTGGCAGCTGGCCCTGTCCCACACGTTCGCCCGTCTGGGCATCCTTACTCTACTTCGTTCAGCTCCAACTGAGGGTCTGGGGCCTGTTGTCATTTTCCTAAGCCATCACAGGCTTCTACATGGCTTATTCTATAATGTCCGTAGATTAGCTGTTTATGGTTCTGTCCGGTTCCTCAGGTGCTTCTGCAGTTCCATAGGGTTATTTGCATAAGCATCTGCAAGCCTTTACACAGGATCTCTTGCTCATTGCGGTTTCTGCGTTGCTGCGGTCAAGCTAATGCCAAAATAATAAATGTTAAGACAGTATGTACATGTCTCTGTCCTCTAACTTATAGCACTGTACACATGTGTTCTTCGTGTAGTCGGGTGCGTGATCGTGTCCCAATGTACAGATGGCATGTGTGCTTCATGTCCAGCGCTTCTATATCATGATGTCTCTAACAGCGTTATGCATGGCTTTCTTGGTGCTTTAGTCAAGACTGCCAATGGAGATGTCTTTTGTTGCATCTCGTGGCTCCTCATCCGCACTGGGCAATGTTTTCACTGTTCCTGTGCTGTAGGGTTGGCTGAGTGGGTACCTCTCGACATACTTGTCTATAACGGGTGTGCTGGGTACCGGCCCAAAGTGGTGCGAACGGTCATGGTCCTTCTGGATCTTCTTCCGACTCGGATACCTGGTGGGAGGGGAAGCGGGGGTAGAACTTGACCTTCGCTCTTCACCACCTTGTCCTCCCTGGTCCCCTGACAATGACTCTGCCCATGCTGCCAGTCTCTATCTACATAATTTGACCGATGAAGCATGTGTCAGTCGCTGCATTTACCATTTCCTTCATCCCTCCTCCGTCCCCTTATTTGAACCCTCCTTCTGACTCCGTTCTAGCTAACCTCTATCTTTCTAACACCCTGGACATCCTTGCCCCTGTCACGAGGATCCGCATGAAGCCTGCCTCCAAATTGAACTCCTGGTATGATTCTGACCTGGCAGCTTCAAAACGCCCGAGGAAAACTGCAGAGTGGCAGTGGCCTGGTTCTCTATAGGCTGGACTACTGCAACAGCAACTTCCTCAATCTGCCTATTTCCTCCCTTTGCCCCCTTCAACTAATCCAGAGTAGGAATGCAAGACTTATCCTTGGCCTCAACCCCAGGAACCACATCTCTCCATCCCTAAAATCCCTATACTGGCTACCTGTGACTGCAAGGATCAAATTCAATACCCTTTGCATCATCCACAAGGCTGTCTGGGGCCTGGCACCTCTCTCTCTCTACATCCAGCTTTCCCTCCCCAAATACCTCCCTGCAAGAGTCCTTCCGTTCTCTAGCTCCAAAGCTCTGCAGGTCAAACGTTTCTCCAAGCAGAGAGTGGGAGGTGGATCCCTCTCCTCAGCTGTTTCCTCCCTCTGGAACTGTCTCCCTGCCCCCCTCAGACTTTAGTCGGATTGTCTTAAGTTCTGGAAACTTCTCAAAACGTTCCTTTTCTCCTCTTCCTTCCCTATCCTCCTCCCTTGCAAACGCTCCCTCTGCCGCTGTGACTGGTGCCTGGTTCTTTCAGAGTCACACAGGAGCCAGACCAACCCACCTAGAAGTCCCCGCAGCATCCCTTGCCCGCCATTTGCCCTCAGGCTCACTTCCCCGGATTAGCCCTAACCTGTTCCCCCCGTCCACTGCACTCATCCTCCGTTCCCACTCTCTTTGCCCTGGCACTTGCCGCCTGGCCCCCCCACACTTGCCCACCCCACTTCCCTTTGGGCACCCAACTGCTGCCCTTCTCCCTCTACCCCCTACCACTGCACTTACCACCTTGTCTTGCACTTGAACGGTAGGATTGTCAAAAGGCCAATATAACCATTTGTTGTTCTACTTATTTCCCATACCCTCCGCCCTCCCAACCTGTCTTGTGGCGCCTGGAAAAACTTGTGTATAGGTATCATACAGATGTCCAATACATAAATAAATAAAATACTAGAGGAATTTTGACTTTGAGAGATCAGTACTCATTCATTATTTGGATAGGAGTGTCCAAACGCATTGTTCATTTGGTACTCCCACTGAGGTGTTCAGTATCTTTTTTTTTTTACTTCGTACAACTACAGCAAATCAATCACACTGTTTCCGGCAACAATGGACTATGTCGTCACAGAGTATAGGAAGTAGTATAACATGGAGAAAATTGCTTTCCTTGAAATTTAACATGCAACAAGAAGCAGTGGGGAAAGAACATCAGTAGAGATAGAACCAGAACAAGACAGGCAAGATTTAAATGGAAGTCAGTAAGCAGTCGAAAACGAGACAAACTCCGATCATCAGGCCCTGCGGCCCACTCGAACTCAAGACATGAACTGAAATACCCTTTCTCATCTCACACAGGAAGAAGAAGTAGTGTTTGTCCTGACTCCCTCTCCCTGCCCAACCACACTCTCTGGATAAACAACTGTTGTGGCCTACTCCTGGGTCTCCGGAGCGGGCAACCTTAGATGTCAGGATCACCCGAAAAAGACCTTTGGGCTGCGTTCATGCAGCAGACATTCAACAGGGGACACACTGCATGCTCCGGAGCACTGGAGCGAGACACTGTGAGTGGGGGCACCCAACAAACTGCAGCCCCGGTTCTGGGGGCACCCAGGCGGGTGTTGCTCCAGTAGCCATAGTCACATGGCCAAGACATTAAGGTGGGACGGTGTTGCCCAGCAGGGGCACCGTCCTGATGCAGAGTCATCACGCCAGTGGACCTGCTGCATGCAGTGTGGCACCAGCATGGTGCTTTCAATAACACGCCAGAGTCAGTTCTTTGTTTGACTGACGAGCCAGAAGCAGCTCGTCCTTTTTATTAGCTTGGTCACATGGTGGTACCATGTGACCAGTATACAAACCCTGGGAGCTACCATGCTCCCAGGAGGGGTGACATGCAACACTCCTCCTTTTTCAACACAACATCACACAATAATACTCGGACTATATATATTAATCTTCACACACTTAGGGGCCCGGTTACCCATGTGGGTGACAGTCGGGGTTGGTGAGCTACTGGTGACACATTGGAAACTCCACATACAAGCACACCCTTTATTAACCTGGGTGAGAGGACCTTGCACCACTGAGACGACCCCATCGCTGGCACCCCCTTACTACAAAACGCCCAAACTCAAAAGCGCAGCGCCACACAGCATTTTGGCTGGGCCAGTTTAATCATGTCCAGGGTCTGCAGGCTCCCAGCCTTGGTGTGTGTGTGACTGGTGGGTCTACTTTGATCACTTGCTGGTCCCCAGGATATCAGTCCGACTCCCACTGGGGTGTCTTCCGGACAATTCGGAGTTCAAGGGCCGATAAAGCCGCACCTGGAGGCACTAGGAGCCACATCGGCCTAGTCCTTAGCTGGTGGGGTAAAAACATGGCGGCATGCCGTGGTAGCACGATGACCGATGGGTGCACAGTTCGGGGCGGGCATAACTGCACCTGGGAGCACCAGGGTACACACTGGCCTCGTTCATAGCTGGGGTAGGATCACTGTTGCAGGGTAGTGGCGGCAGGATGACAAACCGCTCCTTTCCCTTCCCCTTCCACTCAGGGGCTGCTGGCAGGGAGACACTGGTGACAGGGTGTCTTGGGCCGCATAGCCTATTCCGCTCCCCCAGGAAGGAGTCTCTGTGGCATGGGAGGGCGCAACAGCACTCATAAAAGCTGCAACCACCAATTGCTGTCCCCCTTCTTGACAGTCTTAGTCATTGTCAGGTGGTCCTCGAACGCAGGCGGCCACACACCTTCTTTTTCTCCTTAGTGTTCACTAAGACACTGTCACTCCAGGATCACAAAAAGGGGCATGCCAAACTTGATTTCCTGATGCTGGAGGAACTTTGGTTGTCACCTGCCCGGGTAGTTAGTTGTGGCCCACCCCATCCAGTCCGGAACAATGTTTTTTCCTCTTCCAGCTGTGGGCGGCCACATTCATATGAGCGGGCGCAGGCCAGCTGGCCTCAGCACTCGCTCTCACCGCTGCGGCCCACGTTCACAGGCACGCCCCTCCATGTCATGGCCACCTCAGTGCCTGAGCATCTCTTTTCACTCGCTCTGAGATGTTCCTCTCACTCGCGGCAGTAGCCGCTGCAGCCGCATCACTTTCTCGCCTTCCACTTGTGGTGGACACGGCGGGGTGCAAGCACATACCGACCCGGCTGCACGATCACCCTCTTCAAATGAGGGCCGTGGCGGCGCAAGTGTGGGCTGTGCGCACATGTGACAGGACTACACAAGGAGCAAAGTTTGATTATAGCCAGGCAAGAAGGCCCCCCACTACCCTTGGTCAAATGGTACGCAGGTCCTCATGGTGCTTTTTTTCTGTATAGTGTGGATACAGGCATATGTGTATACTGGCTTTTTCACAATACCCCACCTTTTCCCAGTGAGATGAGAGAATATTCGGTAATGTAATCGTATAAAAAGGGACCTGACTGAAAGTGTGTTAACAAACTCAATGGAGCCTCATAAAAAGATGGCAAAGGTACAATATTGTCGATGCCTGGGGGATTCAATGAGCAGTTAGTAACTGCACCTGAGGAAAGAAGGAGGAACAAAGAGACAGAACAAATTGTGGTAAAAATAAATGACCATGTAAGACAAGGAAAATGAGGGTAGGGAGGATAGGGGAGGGATGGTTGGCGAACTTGCACATACCAGTCACTATATGAGGCCCACACTTCTTTCTACGCCTCACATAGGTCTCTCTTTATATGAGCAAAAGGTACATGCAAGTTAGCCAGTCCTCACAGGAGCATTTCTTATGAGTGTGGCACACCTTGTTTTGTCCACACTGAAGGCTTGGTAAGTCCACAGCTGGCCCCTCGAAGGATGTTCAAAGTGCATGAGTAAACCCCTAGCATTTTCAGCGGTGGGTCCCAGGGACTCACACAGCCCATAACTAAGTCAATCCAGTCAGGGACATCTTTCTATCAGTCAACCACTCATTCACGTTCCCAGAATATATGAATATAGCAGCCAGCAATCGTCTTGTATGCCCTGCAGATAGCAGATAAACTCATTTTACACAGTAACATTTTCATCAGGGTCCAATACAATGTATACATAAACTTCTGCTGGCACAATCTTAGCCTTAAGTTCACTTTCATATGCCTCATATTTTAACACGCAGTAGACCAGGTTGACTCGCCAACCAGCACACCCAAGCATCTTTCCCTAAGTGGCTCAGTCACCCCCAAACTATCACTAAGACACCTAATCACGGCACAGTGATTTCCTCCACTTTCAGGAAGGTACAGCTTCCACTTTGTATAGTATAAGAGGATGCAAATTTCAACCATGACAACATTTCATCACAAACTCAGACTCTGAGAGAAAGAAGTGTGAGACTCTGGTGTGAGACTCTGATGTGAATCTGGTGTGAGTCAGCTATGTGTACAAAGCAAAAAGAAAAGTTTAAATCTAACTTAGCTTGGTAGCCATACCATAGCATAGTGCACCATACCATGGTGTAGCATGGACTGAGTTGCAATGAAGCATAAGATTAACAATGATTAACCCCTAACCTACTAATCTCTAATCCCTTGCTAATATGCATAGCTCATTAGTGCAGAGTATGGGTACATATTGGCCCAATTCATGAGTTCTCAAACACAGGCTGTGCAGCGTTCCTTGAAAAATGAAAGAAATAAAACTGCTTCTGCAATGAAGATGTGGAATGAGAAAAGCAACGTTGCTCAAAGTAGCTCCATTGTTCATGTTCTGCTGCAGGAAGCCAGCATAGAGAAATGTAACTCTTTGGCATCCGTTTGCTGCCCTGAATCTCTGTGAAAGGTAACAGGCAAATTCTTACACTTTCTGTAGGAAAACATACATCATGGGGCAGATCACAGAGAGAGGCCTTAAAAAGGGAAGTGCAGAGAGAGTGAGGGAGGCCTCTCAGAGGTTCTGCTGTCTTTGCTGACTGAGGATCTGGTGAGTGTCTTGCTGGGTTTGTCCTGCTGCAGAGGAAGGAGGGTGCACTGAGGAGGGAGACAGCCATGCTGAGACCAAGGCCACACTGAAACTATTCCTCGCTGAGTCTGCTGGTGTGAATGTTTCAAGCATTCTTTAGGTGAGCATAAAGTACAAGTGAGGTGTGTGTAGCTTTTACAATTACAAACATAGGTATCTATTTTCATGTGATTTTCTTCACCATCCAAGAAGCAGATTTCAAACATAACTGAAGGTTTTAAGCTGCCAAGACAAATGCTAAGTTTCAAGGCCAAAGATAGCAGAGTTTGGGCCAACTATCGCTAAAAGGGTGATTGAAGTTCATTGTGGGAAAAAACTCTTTATTGTGTGGGAAGCATTAATATGAAATGTGCTTTTTGCTGTTTTAGCCTGAAGAATAGAATCTGTTATCACTGTAAAAGGGAAAATATCTAATAGCAATGTGCGCTTTCATTTCTGTATTGCAGAAAATGTTATAATAAACTCATTGGGCCTCATTACAACTCAGGCGTTAAGGGTTAACGCCACCGTTAACCCTTAACGCCTGATTCTGATTTTAACGCCTGCTTTTAGCAGGCGTTAAAATCCATGGCGCTAACCTGCCATGGTGCTAATTACGCCGCCGTAATTTACGGCGGCGTTATTAGCGCCTTCCCCACTCCCATTATGCCCTATGGGGCAAAAATGGGAATGGGGAAGGGAAAATGGGAAATGGGGATTTACCGCCACACTCACCTTGGAATGGGGCGGTAAATCCGCCATCCACCATGGTGTAAACGGAGTTTACACCATGGTGGTAAAGTTGGTGCACTTAGCACCAAGGTTGTAATGAGGCCCATTGCCTTGCACATGTCATTTTGTATTACTCATAAACCCTAATCGCTTATAAAGTAGCTGAAAAGAATTAGATCAGCTATCGTCTGTTTACTGAATGTTCTAGTCTCTTGTGATGGCATATAGACAGGTACAAAGCTAAGGAGGTATTTTTACTACCGCTGATGGTAAAAAGCATGGTACACCAAAAACACAGTGGGCCTCATTACGACCCAGGCGGTAAGTTACCGCCTGGGCCGTGACATTACCACCATGGCGTAAACTACGTTTACGCCATGGTGGTTGGCGGACTTACCGCCCCATTCCGACCTTGGCGGGGCGGTAAGTCCCCAATCCCCATTTACCCTTCCCCATTCCCATTTTTGCCCCATAGGGCATAATGGGAGTGGGGAAGGCGTTAATTACGCCACCGTAAATTACGGTGGCGTAATTAACTCCATGGTCCCTTAGCACCATGGATTTTAACACCTGCTAAAAGCAGGTGTTAAATCCGCCATGGCGCTAAGGGACCTCGTACTTAGGCGGTAAGGGTCGGCGCTGTTTACGCCGTCGTAAAACCCTTACCGCCTGAGTCGTAATGAGGCCCAGCGAACTGTGGCAAATCATAAAGAGCTGATTCCGCATTTTACAGTTTCCAGGTGACCTGGTAAGTATATTCTGAGCCCCTACCACCAATAAAATACCACCAATGCAATACCACGAAGATCGAGAAATTGAGCCCTGGTGCGCACCAGGTCCGGTTTTTGGGTTGCTGCTCATGATCCCAATATAATTACCCCAGGTATTCATGTGTCTCACAAAATACCCCAACTCCCCAGGTTAGTCCACAGATGCAGAATCGTATTAACCAGTGATCGAAGTGTGCGGGAACAGTCGGGAACGGCATTATGTTTTACTGTTACCAGTTCCACTACTTTTTGCAAGCATTTCCTCCATTCCAGAACTGATCTTTGCAAAGTTAAAGCACATTTCATTTTACCATCAGATAGTTACAGCTAAACTGAAATCTGTTTCAAGTTAATTGGCTGTCAACCAGCATGGCTGCAACCCTTGAAAAACATGTTTTGCGCATTGCTGCCTTCCTTCCTACTCTGTCCCACACCAGGGCACAGTTCCACTACTTTTTTTCTGATTATTTGGTGCACTTCTGTCACTGGTATTAACCACAATGCATTTACTTAGCTTCAACTTGTGGGAGTAAGGTGGACTCGTCATGTTATCTTCGGTCCACCCCTGTGGGTGAAGATGTACACATAGCCAAACAGTACGGGGGCGCACATTTAAGACTTTGGAAGTACACAAGGGAAAGGCCCGAGCCCTGAAAGCAACCAATGAGAAGTGTTCCGGATAAACCTCCCAAAGAAGAGCACGCCAGGGTCTAACCCGGAGACTCGTGCTTGGCGTTAATCTCCGAACAGCAGAGGGTGGAGGGGGGGTCTCGGACGGTGCTGTCGGGAGTTGAGTGAGAGAACCCGCCTGGGGGAGAATGGAAGCTTTGTCCAAACCTGTCGCCAGCGCTGCTGCCAAGTCATTATTTACTCCACATTTGTCCAAGAGCGGCTGCGATGACAAGGGGAGCGAGGCCGTGCCAGCCGGCGTTGGCAAGGAGACGGCGTGCGCCCCGCGGGCTGCCGCCGAGCTCGGCCTCCGCAGCGCTGGCGCCATGCCCGGCTCGGCAGGGAGCCGCCTGCCGGCTTGGCAGCTCAGAGCGGCCCGGAGGGGGGGACCGCGCCGCGTGCGTCACCGCGCGGCAACATGTGCAGATTCCGGCACTCGGCGGGGGTCCCCCGCGACTGCTCTATTATGAAATGGGGGACCAGGGAGCGCAGGCCCATCCGGTGAGAAGGGGGAGGCGGACGAGCAGACGGCGCGCAGTGTCTGCCAAAACGCAACTGGGAGGCCTTCCATGGAAGACTCAAAAGCAAGTGGGACGGGGCCCTGGCCCTCTCAACATGTTACCTCACAGTAGGGGCTTAGTGTGAAAAGGCCTTGGAAAGAGCAGCGGGATGGGCAGACGTTGTTTTTGATCAAAAGTGACACATCTCGACTAAAAAGTGGATTATACGGGTGTTTGGCAATTTATCTTATCTAGTATATCCCGGGTAGGCCGCCACGCCCAAGCACCCAGGACATCCCCGCTGCTAGTCAAGGCCTCAGTGGGCAATTATGTGGTCCATCAATCAGGTTCGAATGTACACGAGTCCGTTCACTTGTTTTCAAAGGGCAGACGGCGCCCCCCTTGTGCGTTGTTCAGGTCTAGAGTAAAAACAATAATGTACTTTAATCGAATATGAACCGTTTACTAGTGTTCGCAACATTGCGATGCCATGTTCCCAGTTTGAACACTTTACCCCTAGAGCATTTGACCAGATGAAAGGGCAGGAGCAACTGTAGATAAAATGTCACATATTGGTAGGTTTTTTCTGCAGGGAATATTTTGGCATCGATTAAAGCGAGCATACGTTTTGTATTTGCTATCTTGAGTTATTTTTCGCGTGTTGATATTGTGAAAGGCAAATAAAAATTCACCCTGTGCACTTTCTTTGCTTATACAAAGTCAGTTGATTGAAATGTGCATATTTCGTGATCTGTTAATGGTAACGTCACTTCCCATTCCCACGTTAAAAAGTCGCCACACTTTTTTTAGGACTTGTGCCCTGGATATATTGACACCCATCTAGGGCTTTTGTGACATACTAGCCTCCGCACACCCTCATGAGTATTCTGTCTACTTATCAGGGACGAATCCAGAGTAGCCAGTCCAGTTCCAGAGGCTGCAGCTGGAATGCTGTGGAGACCACAGGTACAAGATCATGTCCCGGTATGTTATGGTGGCACATCTGTAGCATTCTTGTCAGTTTTGAAGGCCAAATCTGACATATCGGGTCTGGTTTGAGAAGCCCACACATGAAACATTGTGTACATCGAGAATATCTCCAGTCTTGGAGGGACACATCTGGAGGGACTTGTCAATATCTGGAAGCAACTGCAACACTTTTGATTCCAGTTCCAGAAGCCACAGCTGTAGCAGTGTGTGCGGCTATGAAAGCCATATTTAGTGTCTTGTGTCCAGAAATGGGAACATAACAGGAGTGTTTTGCAGGCTGCATCTAGAATAGTTTGCTCAGTTATTGGTGCCACGTCTGGAGTATTGACAATAGTGGCACATCTGGAGTATTGTGTTTTGATTCGAGAGAAAGATCTGATGTATTGTGTTAACGTCTTTATGCCACATCCAGAATGTTGTACCCAGTTATGGGGCATATCTGTCTTTCTTTGACCAATACTTGAAACCCTAATCTGGAGAATTCTTAGACCAAAATTGGGGAAGAAACAGGTGAAAAAAAAGCTAAGCCAATTGAGCCGTAGCTAATAATAGGACGCCTAACTCAATGCCACAACATAAGGAAGAGAATGGAAACTCGCCATGGAGCAGGGAGAGAAAGAATAGAAGGAAAAACTGAGAAACACTGTAGGAAGGATGCAGGAAAGGATGGCCCTAACTAGAACTAGAGTGCCTCTGGAGTAGTGAGCACTACAGCATGGCATTTTACGGAAGGACAGGATCTTAGTTTATTAAAGGAACACATTAAATGCAGTGTAGGCCTATATTCACCAGATGGAAAGGCGAGAGTAGAGGTGCATTGCTTTAGCGAAAACACCAAGTATAGGAAAAAGCAGTGCTAAAAGTGCGCCACAAAATCGAGGGCCGACAGGGGGCCTCTGAGAACGGGGCGCGGCCAAATTCTGCCTGGAATGGACTCGAGGAGCGGCAGGTGACAGGCAAGTGTCACCTGTCCCAAACAGACATCATGAGGCCCTGCAAACATGTACTTTGGGACAGCTAGCGTCGTTTTAGGCAGTCTTATTTATCTCCCGTCTACACACTGTAGATAAACCTCCCTCTTGTTCAGTTTCCAAATAAACTACTCTCTGTAAATTAATCCTTTTCTACCTGTAAGCCATTCAATCAACAAGTAAATCACAATTTCCGTAAATAAGTGGCTCAGGCCCAGTGTGCTTAATAGCTCTTGAGTATTTGTTTAGGGTTTCATCTCCCCTGTAGTCTGCCTGTCCCATGGTAATCTGTAGCTATTAACCCCCTGCAAGGAAGGGCTAACAGTATCCACACATTCCCTAGGGAGGCACCAGTCATCTCGAACTAAAGGGCCTGTCACTCTAAATGCGTTTTTGCTGTACAAAGACAGACCTCAAGGAGCTAATTCAGCCCTGACATGTTCTACTGGCCCTGAAATCATCCAGGACAGGATCCGCGTGAAAGGGGAAGAGGACAAGTGGCGCCAATGCAAACTACTTCGTGCTTTGCATAGAATCAAAGCATTTTCGGAAGTAAGAACAAACATATTTTTATATATGACGTATCTGTGAGAGTGATTGAAGCCTGCAACCCTTCTGTGCACATAAATGACATAAGCAAAAAGGCCAATGTGCATTATGATTATACCCTTCCTGCAAAGTTAAAGCAAACTAAGAGTCATATGTACACATTTGAAATAGTACACCTTTTGGGAGTCAGGTGATGGCTGTTCTGCTTTAGCGGGCAGACTGCTTCCTTGCATGTATTTCCATCACAACACCTGGCCTCCTGCAGTCCACATCCCTATCACCCTCACATGGGTGCTCTTATTAAAATTGAGCCAGGTGCAACTCGTGTGTGCATGAGGGAGCCCCAGCTCAAGGCGAGCCCTTGGAGAGCAAACCCAGTCCACCCAAAGCTGCGAGAAAAAGCAGTTTGACACAAAGGTCTGAAGTGGGAGAATGGGACAATACCCTCCCCCCAATCTCATCCAGACCATGGCCTAGAGGATCACGACCCAGACACCCCCCACAAGACGAGTTTGTCTACTTACCAGATGACAAAATAACCTGGTTCAGAAACGTACACATAAGAGGAGTGCCCACCGGCACGCCCGACACCAGCACGCCCGGCTCAAGCCGACGTCTGTGACATGGATGAGCTCGACTAAAACAACAGCCACAAGTATCAACATCGTTAGAGATGCCATAAAGACATAGCCAATTGCCAAGAACACACGTGCCACCATGCACACTGGTCACTCACACACCAACTTACACGAAGAACATACACAGTGCTATGACGTAGGCGACTGACACACCCACTGACGTGCATCGTTGTTATTTTTCACATAGGCCTTTTTACAGCACCGCAGAAACGCAAGACGCCTGAAGAGCTCGTGTATATGCTTGCTGACGCTTCTCCCACCATCCACCCCTATGACGACACCATCATGTATATCTAATGCTGCTTGTGACACCCTGTCAACCCGTGACCGCCATACTATGGATTATGTACCGCCACCCATGAACTAGGCACGAGTAGGCCGCAAGCAAGAGTCCCCAGGCAGGAGCCTAGCAATGAAAATCCTCCCAGAACAAGAGTACAAGTGCTGACCATGCAGAACAAGTCCCCGGCGAGAGCTCACAGCCAAGACCACAATGTTGCAACCCACATGCCGCAAGCCCAGCGCCAAGGTTATACCTGTAAAATGCCAAGCCCACAGAAACGAAATACAAATCTAATGCTCATAATTCTGCTCCAGCAGTTCCACACGTGACCAAGCCGAACTGACAAAGTGCCAAGCTCACGAGACAGAAAGTCGCCAGGGTCCCACGTCTGGGACACAGGTTGCAACAACGAAGCGGCAAGATGGACACCAACAGCGATGGGAAAGACCCGTTCACAAGCCAGGAGCAGACCTGTCCGTTGCCTGCACAAACACATAATTGCACATTGTTGCTAATGACAGGTACACCGCAAGCTGGGAACAACGATGGTCCCAGGCTTGGGGGCTTGCGGGAGAACCAATCAGAATCCAGGGGGGCTTATTACTGACGCCATTACCCTTAACCAATCACCAAGGGTCCCCCTGTAACAATTCTAAAGTAACAACTGCAAGGGACAACCCAAGTGTACCACCTGACCCATCCTCATCCACTAATATTTCTTTCCATATGTTACCTATACTAACCCTACCACTCCGGGAACCAATCCAGAGTGGCGATAGGTTTTGTGCTAACTTTCCCAGGTGACGCGAGTAGCGCGTCATACTGCCGTAAAAAGGGCCTGCGAGCCCCACTAAGATTGAGAGTCTCATCGGACGCGTACAATCTGAGACCCATCCCTGCCATTATTATAGTAAACAGCAGAACCACCTTGCTTCTTGTGTGTGTCTCATACTCCTTTTGGGTACACGGGAGGAGCTGGGGCCTCCCCAGCCCGGAGACCTGTGGACGGCTCTTCCGACCCCGAGAGAATCACCCCCGACAAGTTGGAGGCACTGCTGAGATCTGTTTGAGGTCTATCTCCTGGGAACTTAATTCCAAGGCCCTTGCAGCGAGGCGACCCGGCAGCGCGGCCCCCTCTGCCGTTGCCCCCTTTGAGGACTACAGGACCATCGTGGAATTGCGAGAAGACCGGACAGCGCAATCCGGATATTGCCCCTCGGGAGCCGATTGAGAAGTATCCCGCCCCCGGTTGGCGTGTGTCCAGACGTGGTCCAGACGAGGGGAGGTGGCGCACCGCTTGGAGGGGTGCACGCAGTCGAGCGGCTCTGCATCAATGGAACTTGGTGAGTATGACACACCCAACAAGCAATGTGACATTGTGAGGGAGAGGGGAGGAATTGTAATAAGGGCGGCGGGAGGTGTTTTTACAGTGTGTTGCAAAGATTTGATTAACAAGTGTTGACAGACAAGTGAGCGGTAGCGGGACAGGCACGAGGGCCATCTTCTACCGCGTCACAAAAGCAGGGTGGGTGGAGCCAGAAGGCACCACGTGCGGTTGCTCGAAGGCACTGATTTGTCTAGCTCGTGAGCACCTGTAGGAAAGGGGTGTGGCTTTCCTATGAATTGGCGTTTTAGATCAATGAGTAGATGAGGATCCCTACTAATTGAGTGTTGAAGCTTGTTAGGTAGATGACATCTTCCCGTAGGAGGTAGCTAGATAGTTGCCGAGTGCGGAAGATAATTGGCTGGTTAAGCTCCCCTGGCGAGGGGCGTATCACACGCGAGGCGACACAGCGTGTGCAGTCCGATTATAAGAATTATTGTTGAATACCTTGCTCCGGGCGAAGCGGGAGGATAGCTGTGGGGTTGAGGGGGACAGAGAGTAAAACATATTGCGCGCTCAGCTAGTGTTATAAAAGGTTCTTACCGGTAGTAGGTTGAAGAAGTTGGTGATGTCACCCGTAGGGCTTCCATAGGACACCGCGGCCACACAGTGTTGGTAAAAGGGGTGGCCAGGGAATAAGTATCGGGGAGGGGGCGGCATAGAAGAGGTCGGGAGGCCACGCATGGAGAACGCCGGCACCCCTCGATACGGGGAGGGCAAAAAGGTGGCCGCGCACTGAGACTGTCGGTCACGTGAGCAAGGTGGTTGAAAAGGGGAGGGAGAGGTTGAAAAGGGGAGAGGAAAGGTGGGGCGGCTGTGCTAGCATGTCACACAGGGCACGCAGCTGCAGGGGGCTCCGTGCGCCGCTGCCGCAGGGGGGCCCATGAGTGATATCAAAGAAAAAAAAACACAAGGAAAAACAAATAGAGGAAAAGAACTGTACATTTAAACTGCCCTACCTTTTAGCGGACGGTCTGAAGTCCCCAATTACGGGGCCAGGTAAAGAAGGTGGTTACTGAAGAAATTGAAATATAACATAGCAATGTCTCACGGGTCAGGATCCCGAGGGTGGGTAATCACTCTAACTACCCCCCTCCAACACATCTGTAAAACACTATCACCGCACAAGGAGAAACTTATCAAGTATAGTATAGATTGGACACAAGGAACAGACAACAAAATGACAACACCATGGCCGCCTAACGGCAGCTTCGACCCATACGTCCAACACTCGCTGTTGACGTACATACATAACACATACAAAGGGAAGAAATTAGCTCATCATGTAGAGATATTCAACTTGTGGAGGATGTTCCAGAGATCCAGGCCAGGAGCAACATGGATGTTTACTATGGAAGGGGCAACAGAGGAGAAGGGGAGCAAAGAAACAAAGGAGGGTAAGGAGGTGAAGGAAGAAGATGGGGACATGAGCACGGCGAGCAGCAATGCCCCACGTATGGAGGAGGGCACGAAGGAGGAAGGAGGACCGGTTCAAGTACCAGAAGTAAAGATGGAGAAGGAAGGGACAGACGATATGCCTCTAGCGAAGGTAGTAAAAAAAGAGGAGGGAGGATTGTACCCAGTGACGGAATTAAGAGAAGCCGCTAGGCCACAATTAACAGCTGCTGAGGGGTATTCAAACACTGCGTACAGCCCTCCACCCTACGCACCTAAGGATAGCTACCAGAGGGGGTCGGCGGCAGCAACGGGCGTGCCAGAGATCAACACAACACAGGCCGGTACGGGGGGAGGGAAGAAAAGTGGAGAACTAGTTGCAAACATAGGACCAGATGAGTGGATAGCAGCACAGGTACTCCTAAAACTCAGAAGGACACTAACAGAGGAAGAAGAGGACGCAGTGCGGAGAGCGAAAGAGGAGGGAATGGAAAACACACTGACAGGGACTGAGGTGAGTAACACAGAGGAAGGACGGCTGTCACAGGTGGAGGAAGAGATGCTAGAGGAAAGGTTGGCTGAACTAAGAGAAGTACGAAGCAAGAAACACGGGGGAGAAAGAAGGAAAGAAAGGTGAGTAGGGACGAGCAGGAGAGGATGAGGGAGAGACTGGAGGAGAGAAAGAAAGAAGCGGAAAGAATGAAAGTGATAGCAGAGAGAGTGTCACATATGGAGCAGTGGAAAATGAAAAGGAAGGAGGAAAAAGAAATGGAAATGTGGAAAAAGAAAATATTGTCTGAAAGCACACGGAAGTATGAAGAAGGTAAAGTAATAGAGAGCATATTGAAAAGAGGAGGGGCAAAATGGGAAAGACAGGAAGAAGACGAAAGGATACATGGTGAAGGTAAGTGCCGAAGTAATGGAAGAATTACGCAAAAGGAGAGAGGAATTAGGGGGTGAAATATTGGGAAATGAGGGAAAAGAGAGGGGGGATAGGAGAACGGAGAATGAAGTAAGAACATACACTCGCCAGGAGTCAGAGGTGCCTACAACCTCGGGGGCAACCATTAAAGGAGGAGAACGCAAGGAGGCAAACTTGATCGATTTGAAGACAGTTACAGTGGGGGGGGGGAACTAACAGACTAGAGATTGTCTTTCCTTGATGAATTTTGTAGCGAGAAGGAAGGATGTTCGGGAAGGAATGGAGGAGATGACAACAGGGAAAGCTTAGACAAACTGTACATTACACGGGTAAATTGCGAATCACCCTGGGCATGCAGGAAAAGGGAGGAGGAAAAGACGAGCGAAGAACAGGTAAGAGAAGTAGCAGGGAGAGCGCCACAACCAGTGACACCAACACCACGCCCTCAGACACCCACCCCTGCACACACTCCATATGTCGACAGACTTAGAGATCTCCCGGGGCGCAAACAGGAGGATGGGACGAGCACGCCTGCGTTGAAACACGAGGGTAACATAAGAGGGAGGAGGAGTGAAGGGGCCAACAGAACAGATAACTGCAATGATATAATGATAGGATCACATGACACGCAGGAAGAGGACGAATACACTGACATAGCCCCACGAGCATTAGGGGAAGTGAAGGGGGGAACTTAATGCCACTTCTAGAAAGGGGAGGGGTCAGACCACAATACGTCCCATGGAAGCATGCCGATAAAGAAAACATAAGATGCAGGCTCCCATCTCTAAGTGGTGGAGCTGGGAAATGGATATATGAGATGGAGAAACATACTGCAGGACAAAAACTAGTGGTAGGGGATGTGAAAGGGCTCCTAATATCAATATTAGGGGATGCTGCAGATGACATCTGGAAAAGGGCAGGCTTCCCAGGGGTCACAATAACAGACACGTCACATGACGGGGCGCCATTTGCCAACCCAGGCACACACTATGGCAGGCATTAAGGATCCAGTACCCAGACACGTCAGACATAGGGGCAATTACGTCATGCAAAATGCGTGAGATTGAAGATCCTGTCGATTACATCCAGGAGATTCAGGAGAAGTGGCGCTTGGAAACTAGGGAACCGTGGGATAAAACACTAGCCATCTTCTACCACATACTGATACAAGGTCTCCCGGAACCAGTGCAGAGACAGCTGAAGAAAATTGTGGGGATGGAGGTAAAGCCTTGGCCAGAAATACAACTGACTATAGTACACCACTGTATGATGTGGCAGGAAAAGATGAAGCAAAAGGAGGAAGACAGGAAGGCAGAGGAGGCAAAATTGGTACAGAGAAAACCATCCAAATACGCCATGGAAGGAGCATTATTGACAGCGCCCGTGGTAGCAACACCAGCACCTGCTCAGGCCATAGTTGCACAAGGCACGGCACAGCAACATGTAGCACAACTTCAGCAGCCAGCACAAATGATAACACAGCAAATGCCCCCACACCCACCATACACGGCAACCGCAGGGGGGGATATATGCCAATGCGAAATGGATATTATAACAGCTATAGAGGAAGGGGGGAATGATGAGAGGGAGAGGGTATAGCCAGCATGCACAACAACAAGGGGGAGGGTTCCGGGGCTACTACTTAAACGGGCAACAAGGGTATCAGGATAACAGAGGGAACATTCCATGGCAGGCAAGCGAACCACCAACATGTTGGGTTTGTGGAATGGTGAGACACATGTCGCGCACATGTAGGATGAGATCCACCCCACCAACTCGGGGGGAACAGAGGCAACAAGGGCATATGGGGGAGCAACAAGTATACCAGCAACAGCAAGGAACAGAACAGTGCACCCCACAACAACTAGTGCCACTGCAACCGCAGCCGCAGATACAAGTGCAAACACCCTCGCCACAGCAGCAACAGATACAAACGTACGTACCACCACAGCAACAAGCGACACAGGTACAAACATACGCACTACCACAACAACAAGCGATAGCAACACAACAACATCAAGTGCAACCAGTCCAGCAGCTCACACAGATACAGGACAATGCAGTATCAACAACTGATGTACCCCTACAACAGACACAATTGGGGAGGGTGACAATATTGGGAAACAACCCTTATACAAAGGGTGGCCAGTCACTGCACCCACAATCGGACAGCCCACAGATGTCCTTGATGTGTCCCATCCTATCGGTAACACCTAATAGTGCGGAGGAGCCACGCATACAGGTAACGCCGGGGCCACAAGGTCCTCCATAATGGAGGGTAAATTTAAGATGTCAGGCGAGGCCATGCACAATCAAGGATTCTCTGGGGCTCGAAGGTTGGTTCCCTTTAATGATAACATCTCCTTATCTATAGGAGATAATGATATGTCTGTCCCGCTCCTGTACTCGAAGGAGTCGCCAGTAAACATACTTGGGAGGGACATAATGAGCAGGTTAAACATGACACTCTCCTTCACGGAGAATGGCATAATTTGTCCACACCAGGAATAAACATGCTCACAGCACGACAAATACTGCAAGCTTACTGTGGCCAAACAGTATCTCGGGCTGAGCCAGTAGATGGAGAGATGTTCCAATATGGAACAGACATGGCATTCGCATGGATGCCAGGGATTGAGGGCAAGATTTGGAGGAGGCCAGCAGCATATTTGTTCAGGCCAGAGACACCAGCAAATGAACCAGAGGGGAAGGTGATTTCGGTGAGCATTGAGAGCATCATGGCAACTGCAGATTACATCGCAGTTCATGCCCAAGACAGGGAGGGGAGGGCATGGAGAGCAGTAATAGCACTCGCTGAGGGGTTCCGGCTCACACAGGTATCAGATGAGGAGCTCTTCTCAGAAGATAAAGAAGGAGGGGAGATGGTGTTCATGATGAGTGTTGACATCTGGTTAAGAGTGACATACAAGCAAGTGGCCCTAAAAATGGCAGTGGCACTAGAAGCACCTGCCCCTACTCCAGTACCATTTTATGAGGAAGACAAGGCAAAAGATCCAGCATCACTGTGGACCACCAGTCCATACGACGTGGGCTGCATAAAGAGCATTGGAGGAGTAAAAATAAAGTTAAAAAAGGGAGCAATATTACCTAGGGTGAAGCAGTACCCACTATCAAAAGAGGCAGATGAGGGCATATACGAAACAATAACAGCCCTGATAAACGATGGCATATTGGTACCATCAGAATCAACATGCAACACGGAGTGTACCCGGTGCGCAAAGCGAAGGGAGGGTCTTGGTGTTTCATCCAGGACCTTAGGCCCTTGAACTACATTGTAAAGGCAGAGTACCCCATAGCCGTAAACCCAGCCACAATACTGTGTGGAATACCAGCAGAGGCATCACAGTTTACCGTAATTGACCTCAAAAATGCCTTTTTTGCGATACCTCTGCACCCAGATTCACAAGAGCTCACAAGCTTCACATACAGGAACACAAAATGAAAGCACACAAGGTTGCCTCAAGGGTACTGTGAGTCACCCTCCATCTTCAACAGAGTAATACAGATGGATTTGGGAAACATTGAAATGGAGAGTACGGTGCTGCAATATGTTGATGACATAATAATTTGCAGCACCACTGAAGAAAGGTGCAGGGAAGACTCAGTAAAGATGCTGACAGTGTTGGCCGAGAAGGGGTACAAGGTGGACAAGGAAAAGTTACATTACTGTCAGGAACAGGTACTATACATTGGCCAACTCATTTCCCAGCATGGAAGAAACATTGCCCCACAGAGAGCACAAGCAATAACTAACACACCACAACCACAAACAGTGCGGGAACTGCAGCAGTTCCTGGGCCTATGCAACTACTGCAGAGCATGGGTTTTTGATTATAGTTCATACATAGGACCCCTGCTCGAAGCACTAAGGGAAGCACAAAAAGGGGACAAAAGGTTGGGGTGGACAAGAGAAATGAAAGAGGCGTTTGATGAGTTGAAACACGCCATATCCACTGCGCCCGTGCTAGCCACTCCAAACTATGAGCCCCAATTTTTCATTTTTTCACATTGCGACTAAGCAGTGATGAAGGCAGTACTGACTCAGAAACCAAGCATGGGCCACAAGCCAATAGCTTTCTACAGCGGCCACTTAGACCCTGTAATGTTAGGTCACTTCCCTTGCAAACAGAGTCTCGCAGCCACAGCATTTGCGGTGGAAAAATCATCATCAATAACAATGGCGTGCCCCACCACACTATTTGTGGAACATGCACTGTTCGCAATTTTGAACAAGCCCAAGTCCACCCTGACCACACAGAGGGCATCGGGTTATGAGATCATCCTATCCAGACCGGAGTTGACAATCGTCAGGTGCAGTAATGTAAACCCAGCTAGGTTCATAGCAGAAGTAGTTGAGGAAGGTGATTATACCCATGATTGCACAAAGGCTATTGAAATGTATTCCAGCACAAGGAAGGTTGAGGAGGATGCCCTAAAAGGGGGTGAGATAATGTACATTGATGGGTCATCAACTATTGATCAGAGTGATGGGATAAGGAGAACGGGAGCAGCAGTGGTTAGAATGATGGAGGATTTGATGTATGTCCCAGTGAAGTGTGTTAGGCTCAGGTAGCAGAATTGGTAGCACTGATTTTGGCACTAAAAGAAAGCTTTGACAAGAGAGTGACTATATACTGTGACGGAGCATATGTAACATCAACGGTGCACTCAGGATTAATAAAATGGCAAAGAAGGGGATTTAGAAGAGCTGATGGCACACCGGTGCAACATGCCCTTTTACTAGCTGAATTGATTGAATTAATTAACGATCCTCAAGAAATAGCTTTGGTTAAGTGTCAGGCCCACACTAATGGAGATGACCCTATCTCGAAAGGTAATGAAACAGCAGATGCACATGCCAAACATGCTGCATATTTTGGCAAAATGTGGATCCCCCCCAGAATCCGAGAGAGGCAGAGGGGGGTTTATAGCAAGACAGATGTTGATGAAGGATGGGTACACCCATCTCCCTGCAACCCAGATAATGGAGTTGCAGGCAGCTGCACCAATGGCAGAAAAGGGGCTATGGGTAAAACAAGGGTGTACAATGTCTCCCACAGATGCACTGTGACGTCAAAATAATACAGGAAAGGTGGTTATGCCACTGGCACTGTTGAACACAGTTCTGGCTCAGCTACATCATCCGGCACATACAGGGTAGGAAGTGATTGCAGCACAAATTAAAGAATCATGGTTCTGTCCCGAGTTAAATTCCCATGTTGCAAACTTTATCAGCAATTGTCTAACATGCCAACAGTTTACAGCCGGTCACACGCTGCAAGTGATAAAAGGTACTATACCCCGGCCAGAAGAACCATTCCTACACTTACATTTTGACTACGTTGACATGATCAACGTATGTCAAGAACAAAGATACATGATTGTAGTGGTGTGCCCTGCTCACACGCGGATGCTTTCAGAGCAGCTAAATATTTAGTGAGGGAGGTCTTCCCCAGGTGGGATGTTTGGGAGTGCTGCGGTCAAATAATGGCCCGCACTTTGCAAACGAAATGTTTGAGCACATCACAGCTCTGCTGGGCATCAAGCACAAGTTTGCATGTGCATATCATCCACAGGCTAACAGTGTCTGTGAACGCCTGAATGGCCTGCTAAAGGAGGGAGTAGCCAAAATACAGCAGACAACTAAGAGAAGCTGGTTGTACTGCCTTCTCTTGGCCCTATTCGAGCTGAGGAATAGGCCAGGGTCTGATCACCATCTCACTCCCCACGAGGTGGTGACTGGATGCCAGATGCGCCTTTTACTAACGCCAACATCAAGAGCCCTCACAGATTATTAAAGTACTGCAAATGTCTTTGGTGATGAAATGTATCAATATGTGTCTTCCTTGATTACTAGTGTCGCCTTTATCTCCCAACAGCTCGAGCGCACGCGGGCGGGACGAAGATCACCCACCCAGAAGATACAAACGAACAACTAGAGCAGCAAAAAGAGTGGACTATTGCGGAAGGAGACAACATTCTCCTCCGGAATTTCAACAGGAAGTGGAAAAGCCACAGATTTACGGGGCCCCACTTGGTAGAAGCAGTGGCTCCTAGAGCCATTAAACTACAAGACAAACGAGCTTGGAATCACCTGCATGACGTCAAGCCCTACAAAGGCCAGAACCGCCCTAGCGTCGACAGCCGGGCCACCGTAAAAACAACAGCATCAGCAATGCCAGCGACAGATAAAGACACAGCAACTGCAAAAAAGGACAACTGTGACACTGCCCCTGACCACTCCCCAGCCACAAACACCACCATAGACTTTGGACAATTGCCCATAGCCCACCCCATGGTCACGAGATCCCGAAGCAAACAAACCTCTGCCCCGCTCAGCCCCATCCCAGCCATCACCGAATAAAGGACACCCATCCCTGCCATCACCGAATAAAGGACATTGTATAAATAACTTGAATGATACACACACATATAAACACTTGTATGTTCTCTTTTCTTTTTGTCTCGCACATGCAGGTACCGCATATTACTGTGTTGTTTAGAAGGTGAAGTAACTAAGGTCGTGCTCTGCCCAGAAGTAAATGCTACCCACAGATGAAAACACCCCTGAGGCCCTATCACACCAATTTGTATACCATATAAAGAGGCCAAAGTATCTGAAAAGGAGAAGGATACGCGTGTACTACACCACGTTTGTTTTGGCCACAGAACAATCATTTCCTCATCTCCACGAGCACTTGCCAGCTCTGAGGGATAGGTCACTGAGATTAGCATGGGAACAGCTTTACGCCTGGGCACTAAACGACTATCTGATAGGCAGAGCTTGACTAAAAACACTAACCGAAATAACGCATATCTTCAGAATCTTCAGGCGGGCATGTTTATCATCGCAAGAATAAGCTGCAGGACCGCAGCAAAGGTAAGAGCAAAAATGCCAGTGAGATTAGCTACTGTAATAAAGATCATAGGCGTGTTGGTTGTCACTGGTCTATTGGCTGCCTCTGTCTGGAAGAACAACTATGCTTTAAAGATTATGGCTGCACACAAAACTAACTTACCTCCCCCCACAGCTGCAACAGGTCTGATGTTAGGTGGTACAAGCAACCCTAGAGGTAAGGGACATAGGGTTAAATGCAGTACATATGGAGACGAGAAGGGAATTGACACATATCTCACAGATTCAACACACGTCTCGAACAACATGTGGTATCAGCACATGACCAAAATTGGTAAGCAGACAACTGAGGACAACTGCTATGTGTGCTCGTTGATCCGGTACGCTACGAGCGCATCAAGAACATTTGTAGCTACCGAAGTGCCAGCAAAAACAGTGCAATGTCTGATATATTTGGCGCTATTCCAAACAAAAGGACGATTCCAAGGGACGGTGGTGACACTTCAATGGAAAATAAGGGACACATATCCATAGGAAAACAATTTCCTTAAAACATATTTGAGCTACCATAAAAGAAGCCTACATGCTGAAGCTTTCAGATACATGATGGATGGCCCTGACAAAGGAGAAACGATGAAAGTAACGCTAGAATACCTGCCGTGTGATTGGTATGCAACTGAAGTTGCTGGTGAAGAAGGGTGCTGGGAAAAACCGCTAATAACAATAAATGGGAAAATATATATGAACAATGAATGGGAAATATGAGTGGTTGGGAGCAACATGATAACAAGAGAAAATATTAGCACCATAAAAGAACACAATGACAGATGCTGGATGACGTGGGGTAAATATGTACCGATGCTGACGTGGATGGAGAAGGACGAAGATCCAATAAGCATACTACCACTAACTGCACCCACACTGTGCTATCAACACAAAGGTGATGTGGATGTGGGATACAACACCAACTGAGGAAGCACGGTAGAGATACCTGAGGGAGGTGCTGGCACAGCAGTTCTAATGGACCACTATTAGGCCTGCAGCGATATGGCATACCACACCTTGACTCCATCATGCAATGGAATATGCACTATGGTACACATCAATGTGCCATCCCTGGTTGTGCCTCAGAAACATGTCAACATATTCAACTTCCCCAAGATGGATGAAGGGAACAAGAGGAGGAAAGGATCTGTACAATCACAAGAAGGCAACAAGAATAACAACAATAACGTTTTGCCAAGAGTGAAAAGACAAGGGGAACCGCTGACAGGAAACTACCTGTGGGGAAGATCGGAAACAGCCGTCACCTCAATCGCACCAGAACACAGACTATTCAGCAGAGCAGCAATGTTCTTCTCATCCATAATACACCCAGCACTACAGGCATATGCAAATGCAAAATGGTTACAGATCACCAGATGAGAGCTCATGATGACAATAAATTCAACAGTAAATGGATTCAACGCAATAAAAGAAGAACTGAGAGCGGTAAGAATGGTAGCACTACAGAACAGGTATGTGCTAGACCTCCTCACAGTGATGAAAGGGGGAGTTTGTGCCAAAATAGGACAATAATGTTGCACTTTTATCCCTGCTAACGACGCAGACAATGGAACACTTACTGAAGAAGTATCACAACTGGCCCTGATGCACTCCAAAATGGTGGAAGAAAGTAAAGGAGTAAAGAAAGATGCCAGCTGTTTCTCGTTCATATGGTCATGATGCCATCATGGCTGTCAGATGGGCTGAAGCTAATAGTAGGATGTATAATATTAGCTACAGCTGTGTTGATTGTAATAAAGTTCTGGAAAGCTAGAAAAGCACGCACAACGGACGAAATGATGGAGATGGTCGGCATGCACGCCTTACTGCCGACCGATGATGGCAAGCACACTGACATGATAATACAGGAAAGAGAGAGGTTGCGCAAACAGATTCTTGACAACCACATGGATCCACCATCTGTGAAGGTGGAGAACCCAAGAAACCTGAGGAGCTATATCAGAAAATGGGTATACTGGAAACCTGGCGGCGGCTGCGTTTACATATACTGGTCATTTGAAGATCATGTCAACCATTGTGGGCACTTGGCTGGAATAACTAAAGTATGGGGAGTCAAAGGAGATAAGGAAAAGGATGAGTTTGTGGTCGACAAGTCATCCAGAGGGGGACTGAAGTGGTAGAATGGGACAATACCCTCCCCCCAATCTCATCCAGACCATGGCCTAGAGGATCACGACCCAGACACCTCCCACGAGACAAGTTCGTCTACTTATCAGATGACAAAATACCCTGGTTCAGAAACTTACACATAAGAGGAGTATGCCCACCAGCACGCCCGGCACCAGCCCGCCCGGCTGAAGCCGACACCTGCGACATGGATGAGCTCGCCTAGAACAACAGCCACAAGTATCCACATCGTTAGAGATGCCATAACGACATAGCCAACTGCCAAGAACACACATGCCACCATGCACACTGGTCACTCACACATCAACTTACACGAAGAACATACACAGTGTTATGACGTAGGTGACTGACACACCCACTGACGTGCATCGTTGTTATTTTTCACATAGGCCCTTTTACAGCACCGCAGAAATGCATGACTTCTGAAGAGCTTGTGTATATGCTTGCTGACGCTTCCACCGCCACCCACCCCTATGACGACACCATCATGTATATCTAATGCTGCTTGTGACACCCTGTCAACCCGCGACCTCCATAATATGGATTATGTACCGCCACCCATGAACTAGGCCTGAGTAGGCCGCAAGCAAGAGGCTCCAGGCAGGAGCCTAGCAATGAAAATCCTCCCAGAACAAGAGTACAAGTGCTGACCATGCAGAACAAGTCCCCGGCGAGAGCTCACAGCCAAGGCCACAATGTTGCAACCCGCATGCCGCAAGCCCAGCGCCAAGGTTATACCTGTAAAATGCCAAGCCCACAGAAACGAAATACAAATCTAATGCTCATAATTCTGCTCCAGCTACGGTCTCTCCACACGTGACCAAGCCTAACTGACAAAGTGCCAAGCTCACGAGACAGAAAGTCGCCAGGGTCCCACGTCTGGGACACAGGTTGCAACAACAAAGCGGCAAGATGGACACCAACAGCGATGGGAAAGACCCGCTCACAAGCCATGAGCAGACCTGTCCGTTGCCTGCACAAACACATAGTTGCACATTGTTGCTAATGACAGGCACACCGCGAGCTGGGAACGACAATGGTCCCAGGCTTGGGGCTCACGGGAGAACCAATCAGAATCCAGGGGGGCTTATTACTGACGCCATTACCCGTAACCAATCACCAAGGGTCCCCCTGTAACAATTCTAAAGTAACAACTGCAAGGGACAACCCAAGTGTACCACCTGACCCATCCTCATCCACTAATATTTCTTTCCATATGTTACCTATACTAACCCTACCACTCGGGGAACCAATCCAGAGGGGCGATAGGTTTTGTGCTAACTTTCCCAGGTGACGCGAGTAGCGCGTCATACTGCCGTAAAAAGGGCCTGTGAGCCCCACTAAGATTGAAAGTCTCATCGGACGCGTACGATCCGAGACCCATCCCTGCCGTTGTTATAATAAACAGCAGGACCACCTTGCTTCTTGTGTGTGTCTCATACTCCTTTTGGGTACACGGGAGGAGTTGGGGCCTCCCCAGCCCGGAGGCCTGTGGACGGCTCTGCCGGCCCCGGGAGAATCACCCCGACAAGTCCCAGCTCATAGCTAGAGGGCACTGCACCCCACATGCTTTTTCTGGTGCATTATCTATAATTAACATGCTGCCTAATGGCTGCTTATGCAGGCTCAGAGACACTTGAAAGCACAACAAATAAAATCCTTTTTCAGACAGGTGCATCAGTGCACTACGTGGACTGTGCTAGGGCCCTAAGAAGGCCATGCATTTCCGAACACCATTGCCCTATTTAAGAGGTGGGCGAACTGGGTGGCTCTGAAGACACTCTCACCTGATGTTGGGAGTCATTTTGTAACTTCCTAAATTCCATATGTGACGAAATGACTTGGGATGAGTAGTGAATTAGACTCTTACTCAGTCCCACACACCAACTAAACCAGCGGTAACCCAATCATAAAAGCGGAACAGGTACAACTAGAATGGTATACCTCCTTCGCCTCTTTAAGGTAGCATGGGCCAAGGACAGATCATACTCTTCACAATGAATGTGAGCTTGCAAAGAAGCTTCCAAACAGTAGTACTTTAGTACCAAAGTAAACAAATGTCCAACCACGGTTATATAACATATGAAGACTTTAATTAAACTAAAAATAAAAAGACACTAATAAAAAACAGTATAACCTGTAGACAACTCTAATTCAAAGAAAAGATGCAGGGCAAGGCACCATTTTAAAAACAAACATGTAAACTGCAGCCTACGCCAACATTAAAAAAAACACATGTGCAAGCAAATTGTGTGATGTTTTACAGCCCCTAAAATCCAAAGATAATTGACCAGGCCCAAGACAAACATTCCAAGTGCAAAGAAGCATTCTGCAACTTGTGTTAAAATGGAGTGGAGAACTGATGAATCTGAAGAGAAAATCGTAGCATTTTAAAGTGGCAGAGAAAAACGAATTGGAATTTTCTGATGCTGTTTGTTCTATTTTTTGTTATAGAAATGAAGAGTTAGGATTAGGAAACCTACAAATGTTGAAAATGGAGACCTTTGCTAGGAGTTGGTAAGCCAATGCTATGGATAATCTGTTGTGTTTCAAAACCCTAAAATCTAGGGAAACAGGAAAATGTAAAGTCAAAATATGCAATTGTGAATGGGAGCAACTTAAATGAAGCCAGGATTGAAATCTGACATCTGGTTTTCTGTTCAATCCACCAAAGGAGGATAGCACAGGGGCAACGGGTCTTGGAAGCAAGACCATTCAGTGCAACAGAGGTTTGAATCCCAGATCCGCGCTTAGAAACAGAACTCGTGTATTAAGTGCGTTCTAAAAAAACTAATAAATAAAACCAGCAAAACAACAACAGAACTGATATGCCTTGCACTCTGCTTTTCCTTCTCAAGGAAGTGGATTTCGTGTGAAGCTGATTCATTAAAGATAAAGACTGTCCAGTAACTAGTTCCGAAAAACAAATGACTGCATGTAATATATGTAAAGTGAAAAAAATGCCCTTTGAATGTTATATTGGGATTCACTATTTTGCTCATGGTTCTTGAACAAAATTTCATAAAAAGTTAACTTGCCCTTTGAAATGTTCAGCTTAAAATGCCCGATTAGGAGTTCTTAAAACAAAATGAGCTTGCAGTCATTTTTATTATGCAAATTGAGCGAATTTATTTTTTGAAGTACAGGAATGGCACACGTCCGCGATTCACATATCCTAGCAATCACAGTAACGAGCCTGATACTTTGAGATGGGAACATATTTTGTATATAGATGTAGAGTGAGTTAAATGGAAAAATCTGTAAGGCAGTAACCATTTGGCCTATCATGATACAAATGGCATAGTTTAATTTTGAGAGTTACATCTGGTGAGCTGATTAGTAAAGAGGTCATATGTGTGGAATTTACTATTTCAGAATGTTACAATGTTTAATGCAAGAAATACCTAAAATGACATCAATCAAATGGGAGGGAAACTGGGTATAGAAGTGACTCCCCTCAGACTCTTCATTAAAATGTCCAGTGACTATGTAGGGATCTGCTCACTGTGATGTCACGTTTGAAACACTGTCCAATCACATACTTTGACCAATTAGATTTGAGACATTATACACACCTCAAAAGGGAAGTGTTTTTATTCTATAAAAGGTCAAAACACACTCAGAAACAGATACACTTGTTCACTCACTAACTGATGGAGAGGACGAAGGAGCATTGATAACAACAGGAAGGAGAATGAATAGATTGCTCTCCCTTAGGGGACCCATTTTGGATTATTATTCGAGCCATGTAAGTGAGGCCTAGTAGGAGATAAAGTTCCAGGCCTTCTTCAGAGGAAGAGACAGCAAGAAGGCTGTGTAGCAAAGCTGATCCCATCTTGCTGACTGATGCCTAGCTGTTCCCTGAGGGGGAGGACTGAACCAGTCCTCCGCCTCTAGGGGGAGGGTGGTTCAGTCCTTAAGAGGGTGCCCAACTGTTTGTGAGACAGCCACAGGATATTCATATGTGAGTATGATCTAACAGGGAAATAATCATGCAGAGAGCGATATTATAAAGGGAATTTGATTATACCCTAGCCCCAGTGATTTGTCAGTACTGAGGGGATGGATAATATAAATTCATTGTGCCCCCCAAGAATGTAAGGAACATTTCAGAAGTGTGTGTGTGCTGCTGGAGAAATATATATTTGATAGACTGGGTCCAATGGTGTGTCTACAGTGAGATCTCCTCATTCTTTCTCTGTGCAAAGACGTCTAGTACAGAATAATTATTAGGGGAGTTAAATGGACATCTCAGTGTGTGAATGCCTAGAAAAAGAATATTGAAGTAATCTGTGTCTACCATCAAACAGAATACTGTTGTTAATCCTAAATTGTTCCAGACAAAAGGGAAAGGGTGATTCATCGCTACCCATTTTCACATTGTTGAAAGTGAGAAAGGTACGCTTTTACACAGTAAATAAATAGAAACATCATAGAAGGGAATCTATCTTACATACATTTTGAACCTGCATTTTCCTTTCTATAAGCCATTTACATACAAGAAGTTGCAGCATTTTGTTGCAATTGTGCTTTTAGAATGCTGCTGAATTTCCGACATGTCTATTGAGTAAAAGGGGTGATATTTGCAGGAAAGGGGAAGTAGAGAGTATTGGATAGGCAGGGATGTTTTGAATGAATTCATTTTAAATAAATGAAAGTCTTATCCTGGACCTTCATGCATTTATAATCAATTGTGCATGCACGCCCAGGTTAAACAAAACATACACATGCTTGTTTTTGTGTTACAAAAGTCTCTATTTCTATTACTGTAGCATTGAAACTGAAGTGAATAGTGTGTTGATTATTTCTCTTCATCGGCATAATTTGTTTATCTTTAAACTGATTCAATTATTTTTCTTTGATTAATAAATACACCTTCTATGCAACCCTGTGATTTTCTCGTTCCGAAAGAGAAGAGGGTCTGTAAGAAATCAATTCTGTTAAATTAGGGGTCCCAGATTCACAGAAAGAACTTTATAAAATAAAGGAAAGTTATGCGCGCCTGCTTTGAGGTGGGTGGAAAGTTCCCCTGAATTAGATGTTGCCCAATTAAAAAATCCTACAAAACCACCCCTGTAAGAGAAGTTACAGAATATGCAGAGTTCAAGATGAAAGAGGCACTCTGGGTCTGAAGACAGGGGGAGACAGGCAATATTTTCAGTCAAATAAAGATGTCTTTGAAAAGGTAAATAGTGAGGTCTTAAATGTCACTATGGCCATTTAAGGCAGGCAAGGGTGACAGAAACACTACAGATTATTTTAATGCTTTTTTATTGAAGTTAGATACCATTGACGCAGGCCTCTAGGAACTTTGCAATTGGTCAAGTTGGCATTGAGACAGTCAAGTTGGTTGTTCTCAATTGATCAAGTGGATTTAAATGGTTGAATCAGCTCAAGACTGTCTAGCAATACAATGCAGTCATGCAGTGTTGATCCACTCATATCGGATAAAGTATAGGCAGCCTACTGTTCAGTTGGTGCTTTGATGGGTTTGAGTCGGTTCACTGAGATCTAAGAATGCATTGCGGTTCTTCAGTGGCGATGTGCACCCTCCAGTTCAGGGAGCTAGTAGAAAGCACTCATTGGCACCTCATGGACATGGCACTGATCCAGCAAATTCACTGCTTGACAGCGCAACACATGCTCTGCCCTCAGAACACCTTCTTCAATGCTTCCCTGGGAAGGGACCCACTCTCAAGCCTGCAGTGGCCATCAGGGACTCCTGGATGTGACTCCTGTAGAGAAATGATACAAAAAACAATAACAGGTGTGTTCAATCCCATGGTGACCTCAAGGAGAAGACAAATAAAAATAACTGGGACTTTAGTCAAAGATTGAAAAAAGAGATGCATGATGCCAGTATTGGTATCTATCCCACAAAGCGTCCTCGAAACAAGGTATTGACTAAGAAATCCGTACATGATGTACCCACAGAGAAATGACAGTCTTCTAAATAAAGTTCTGGAAGAAGTGTGAAGTGACAAAGGCAAGAGACTGGTGACGTCACATGAAGCAGAAATGATGCACCAAGAAGAGATGCCAAAGAAGAGAGTATATACACCGTATAGAATCTGATGGCGAGGTGAAGAACTGAACAAACATTTCATGTACGGAATGAAGATTGCATGTACGAAAAGCAGTGAAGAAAATGCAAATCACTTCATAACTGTACAGGTGCTGAAACACAAGTAGACCTAGTAATCATGAAGGCTGGCTATACGTAGTGAATAGACTGCAGGCGGTGCCGCCATTATATATATGTGTATAGAATCTGGATGTTCAACTACGTGTTTAGCAAACTAGGATCCCATGAGCATAAATGGCTGAAAGTGTGGTGCAGCAAAGAAAGACGGCTGACGATGAAGGAAGACTCGAGAAGGCTTGTCTGGTCCAGTGTAAAGGGTTGAGGCAGCCAAGAAACTGGTTATCTATTTGAGAAGATACAATGAGTGTGAGAATCGAGACGAGCTCCTGTGGAGGTGCAATGGAAAAACACTATTAGTGCCAAGTCTTATTCATTTAATAGTATTAAATACAAAGAAAGGAGCTCAAACACTGTCTCCTGTCACATGGCCGAGATGGAAATAGACTTTGGGCAAGCCAAATCGAGACTGGAGATAAGACCGTTCTCACCCTCCCTTTTATTCTCAGGCACAGTGAAACTTGCAAGGCCGAGTTCAAAGACTAATTTGAATGACAGACAGCAGGAGTGATGATGGATGTTGGTCTAATTAGGTGGGAAGGCATGATCAAGTCCACCCACAAGCACCTGGGGTACCAGCTTGTGTGCTGCTAGCGAGTGGAATATTCCAGAAGGGTACAAGCGTGCCAACCAATTGTAGAGGGCCACGTAGCCAAGAGCCCCATAGTTTGAGGGCCAATGAAACATTGTGTATTCTACGACAGCAAAGATGACTTGCACTAGGAGTGGGCATACGTTGTCCACCTGATGTTAGAGATCCAATCATAATCCTATCCCCCATAGAAGTATACCTAGATGTTCCTCTTAAGCCAACCACAATCCCAGTTAGGTTTTCTTACTTTGCCATGTAGCATGACTTCAATGATTGTTAGGGAGAATTTTCACTTATGGCAAATGTCCCTTACCTATAGAGTCCCCCAGCAGCTTTGCTGGATTTGAAGGGTTTATTTCTTTTTACCTGCTGAGAGTGAGACTCTTTTTCCCACTCTTAGGCATCTTTGCTATGTGTGTTCTAGGCTATTTTTGTGTTTAATGCCTATGGGATCTTTTCTCTCACCCATAGGAACCATCTTTATGCACATGTGTAACACAGCATCCTCCGTGCAGTGACACAGGGGTGTCGTAGCGACCCCCAATCATAGACTCCATACCCTGGGACTGACTACTGTCTCCCAGGGCATGTAAAGTCCCCATTGACTTTACTAGTCAATCTCTAGGAACTAAACCAGTACAACCCATCTTAAAATTGAAGTACTGGGAGGGGTAATAGTTTTTCCTCTATGTCATGGGTGCACAACATACGGCCTGCGAGACAGTTGCGGCCCGCCATGCCGTTTTGTCCGGCCCGCGAGGCACAAAGACTTTCCTAATGGAGGGCGGCCCGCAAGCAGCATCAGCCGCCCTCCATTAGGAAAGTCTTTGTTGTCTTTCGGGCTGGACAAAACACTGGCCCTCATTGGTTCAGTGCACACAAACCACGCAGCTCCTACGAGCCACGTAGTGCGTGTATGCTGCACCAATGGAGTGCTAGCACTACGGCTGGCGTGGCCAGAAAGGCTTGAAGCCGGAAGGCATTTCAGCCTTGCTTGCCAAGCCAGCCATAGTGCCAGCAGCCTTGCCAGCGTTCCAGCACGTCTGGGTAAGTACATTGGGGGGGGGCTGTATGTGTGTGTGTGTGTGTGTGTGTGTGTGTCTGTCTCGGGTCCGTCCTGACTGTGTTTTTTGTTTTTGTATGTATGTTGAGATGCGGAGGTGGGGGGGTGTGTCGGGTGTGTATGAGTGTGTTTGTATTTGTATGTCTGCAGTTTATGTTGAGATGCGGAGGGGGTGTGTGTGTCGGGTCTGCCTGAATGTGTTTGTGTGCAAGTTCAGTGTATGTTGAGATGCGGGGGTGGGATGTGTGTCAGATCTGCCTGAATGTGTTTGTGTGCAAGTGGATTGTATGTTGAGATGCGGAGGGGGGGGGTCGGGTCTGCCTGAATGTGTTTGTGTGCAAGTGGATTGTATGTTGAGATGCGGAGGGGGGTGTCGGGTCTGCCTGAATGTGTTTGTGTGCACGTGGATTGTATGTTGAGATGCGGAGGGGGGGTCGGGTCTGCCTGAATGTGTTTGTGTGCAAGTTCAGTGTATGTTGAGATGCAGGGGTGGGGTGTGTGTCGGGTCTGCCTGAATGTGTTTGTGTGCAAGTGGATTGTATGTTGAGATGCGGGGGGGGAGGGGCGGGTCTGCCTGAATGTGTTTGTGTGCAAGTTCAGTGTATGTTGAGATGCGGGGGTGGGGTGTGTGTCGGGTCTGCTTGAATTTGTTTGTGTGCAAGTGCAGTGAGTGTTGAGATGCGGAGGGGGTGTGGGGGTCGGGTCTGCCTGAATGTGTTTGTGTGCAAGTGGATTGTATGTTGAGATGCGGAGGGGGGGGTCAGATCTGCCTGAATGTGTTTGTGTGCAAGTTCAGTGTATGTTGAGATGCGGGGGTGGGGTGTGTGTCGGGTCTGCTTGAATGTGTTTGTGTGCAAGTGCAGTGTGTGTTGAGATGCGGAGGGGGTGTGGGGGTCGGGTCTGCCTGAATGTGTTTGTGTGCAAGTTCAGTGTATGTTGAGATGCGGGGGTGGAGTGTGTGTCGGGTCTGCTTGAATGTGTTGGTGTGCAAGTGCAGTGTGTGTTGAGATGCGGGGGTGGGGTGTGTGTCGGGTCTGCCTGAATGTGTTTGTGTGCAAGTGAAGTGTATGTTGAGATGTGGGGGTGGGGGATCCGGGTCTGTATATGTGCATGCTTGTGAGTTTGTTTGGTGAGTTGGGGGGTGGCGGGTTCAGGTCTGTATGGATGCATGGTGTATGCATGTGAGTTTGTATGGTGAGTTGGGGAGGGGGGGTTCGGGTCTGTATGGGTGCATGTTGTATGCTTGTGGGTTTGTGTGCTGAGTTGGGGTGGGGGGTTTGGGTCTGTATGGGTGCATGGTGTATACTTGTGAGTTTGTATGGTGGGTTGGGGGTGGGGTCTGTATGGGTGCATGGTGTATGCTTGTGAGTTTGTGTGCTGAGTTGGGGGTGGGGGGGTTCGGGTCTGTATGGGTGCATGGTGTATACTTGTGAGTTTGTATGGTGAGTTGGGGGTGGGGTCTGTATGGGTGCATGGTGTATGCTTGTGGGTTTGTGTGCTGAGTTGGGGTGGGGGTTTGGGTCTGTATGGGTGCATGGTGTATGCTTGTGGGTTTGTGTGCTGAGTTGGGGGTGGGGGGTTCGGGTCTGTATGGGTGCATGGTGTATGCTTGTTAGTTTGTATGCAGGGGTGGGGGGTTGGGGTATGTATGAGTATGTATGCATGGTGCGTGCTTGGTGGCATGGGGCATAGTGTTTGCTTGAGGGGTGGGTGTCTTGGGGCATAGTGTTTGCATGAGGGGTGGGTGTCTTGGGGCATAGTGTTTGCCTGAGGGGTGGGTGTCATGGGGCATATGTTTGGTTGGGGAGTGGGGGCCATGGGACATAGTGTTTGCATGAGGGGTGGGTGTCTTGGGGCATAGTGTTTGCATGAGGGGTGGGGGCCATGGGGCATAGTGTTTGGTTGGGGAGTGGGGGCCATGGGGCATAGTGTTTGCTTAAGGGGTGGGGGCCTTGGGGCATAGTGTTTGCATGGGGGGGGTGTCATGGGGCATAGTGTTTGCTTGAGGGGGGGTGTCTTGGGGCATAGTGTTTGCATGAGGGGTGGGGGCCATGGGGCATAGTGTTTGCTTGGGGAGTGGGGGCCATGGGGCATAGTGTTTTCTTGAGGGGTGGGGAACTTGGGGCATAGTGTTTGCATGAGGGGGGTGTCATGGGGCATAGTGTTTTCTTGAGGGGGGTGTCTTGGGGCATAGTGTTTGCATGAGGGGTGGGGGCCATGGGGCATAGTGTTTGGTTGGGGAGTGGGGCCATGGGGCATAGTGTTTGCTTGAGGGTGGGGGCCTTGCGGCATAGTGTTTGCATGAGGGGTGGGAGCCATGGGGCATAGTGTTTGCTTGAGGGGTGGGGGCTATGGAGCATAGTGTTTAATAAAAATTAGGGGTTGAAAAAGCCTCCTGCCACGCCACGCCACACCACGCCTACCGCCCCACTCACATTTACTTTTCGGCCCACTATAGCCATCATGTAGAGTACTTTCGGCCCTCTGTCAAAATCAGTTGTGCACCCCTGCCCTATGTTCATTTTCAAGAGGGTACCTTAAAGTCCCCCTCTACAAAGTTTCTGGCTGGTGGCAGGGGTTACTACCTTTTATATCCGACCGCAAATATTTTCCTATGGGATTTTCCCATTGTTCGAGGCTAACACTTTTACTGACAGCCTCTAACATACCGGCGGTTTATTCTATTATTAACTTTACTCCGGTAGGTTTTATTTGCCAGAACTTTGATATAACTTCTTTCTCGAGCCTTACTCCATTTTCCTAACCCAGGTCGGGGATCCTTTGTTCGCTCTTTTGGCGGGCTTCTGCCAAGAAGCCCTCCTTTCGGCGCCTCTGAGTCTGGGGTGGGTCTGTTGTTTGGGAGGGGGAGTAGAACCCCTGGACAGAGTTGTCACAGCAACTCAGGTCACACTCTAACCAGATAGGCTGGAGGTTCTCCCGCCAAGAAGACCACTCCACTGCGTGAATGACAGCTAGGCTGTATGAATGGGTATCTTTCTGCATAAAAGCAGGGTCCTGAGGACTGGAAGAGCAAGACGTCGCCACTGGAACTACGGAACCGAAGGGGAGAGAAGCCACAGACATCTTCATCATCTACACCACCGGTGAAGCCCTGCCGGATCGTCTCACCACTTTTCTTCTACATGACGAGAGGAGATCTTCAGCGAAAGAGCCTACTTCCTGGTGGGGTCAACGAGTTCACCTATCGCTTCCTCGGACCTGCCTTGGTCGAATCGACAGTGCCCAGCACTTGGAGACTGGATAGCCAGACAGCTATCGACCTGGACCGCGATTAAAGGAGCGTACCTTTTAAACTTCGTTTAGCAGCACCGAGGCAGGTTTCATCCCTGGGTCGTGCAGTGACTCGAACCTTCCTCCACGATGAGAACCTCTCTCCCTCTGTTGGACCCCTCGACCTGCAGGAACTACCAGGAACAACCGCCACCGCAGGAGCCACTTCTCCACATTTAAGGTACATTGTTCCGCTAGGCCGCCCTTTCTCCGTGGTAGCCCTAAAGGTGTTTTAAATCCTTTAACTCCTTGTGGGGTCAGCCGCCCTCTCTCTTAACATTGTCTTTCACCTCGCATCTACCTCTTCAATATTTTTCTACTAAAGACTTGACTGCAGCTACTAGAACATTTTTGCTCCTAAACGCTTGGTCCTGTACCACTGACTCTGGCTCAGGCCTATTGACTCTCGTTGATTTGTTAGATATGCTCTCACTCGATTGGTTTTCAATGAGAAATGTGTTGATGCACCTAAATCTTCTAAACCCCTCTTCCTTCCTACTGTTTTAACTTGTGGAATGCCATTTTGCTCAGTTTTCATTCACTTATCTTTCTGCTTAAGTGTTACTGTGCATTACTTGTTCACAAAACGTCAGGGAAGTGTTGCTAGGGGGTGTCTGAAGATATTTCAGTTCAACTTGTGCTTTCCCTCCCTTTCGTTGAATTGCTAGAATGCCATTTGTAGTTGGTTTTCACTGTGCCGTTTTGCTCAGTTTTCACTTCACCGCAAACTTGTCTACAATTGAATAGGGAGTTGTATATGCTTTTCCTTGACTAAACTTAACTTACTTTATCAACTGTGATCTATGTGATGGAACTAGATGTGTATAGAATAAATATATTCTTTTTTTGATACAAAGCTTTGGTCAGTGTTTCCTTGCTCCATAGTACTGTACTGCCTATTGTGTAAACCCTGAATACTGCTCATCTCCCTCTTGAGATAAGTGTGACTGCTCAGCCACAGCTACCAACTAAATCTTTATGATACAGAGTGATACCAAAGGGGATTTATTGCTCTCACCTGTAGTCCTAATCTGGTGTGGTGCTCCCTAAGGGAAATGCACTGGATTCTGCCTAACAATGATGACACGTTTTTAGTATATAAGAGTTGTTTTTCATGAAATGCTTGGAGAGAAATGCTTGTGTGACGTTCAATGATGTCCACTGTACTTCCTATTTTAGACAATTGCAAATAAAACAGCTACGTTTTGCCAACTTCATGAGTCAGTCTTATTATTGGTGTCAGAGTAAATTCTGCACCCCCATCCATCCAATAAAACATTACCTCGCTTAAAGGGCCTACGGGTTCACTCTGATGCCCATCTGTTCCCTCCCGCGGAAGAAAAGATGATCTCCATGAACTTTGTTGCTTCAGAAGCACAAGTTTGTATACACTGTGATGATCCTTCAGATGGTGCCACTTCTATTCAGGGGAGAACCCCTCCCCATGAGGTTAGGGATATGAGGCTGCTAACCAATAGTCCCACTGGGGGTGGTAACATGGGGGAGGATCTCATTGAGAGAGCCTCTTCGCCTGGAGATAAGGATGCATTGTGGAAGCACAGCCAATTTAAACCCCAACCCGGTAGGCTGATGATAGTACTTGAACCTTATAGGTATAAACTCATGTCCAAAACCATGTGTTATTTTGAAACATCAAACCACCCTGATGTTTTTTTTACTAAAACAAAGAAGCAATTGAGAACAATGCAAGCGACTGGGAAAAGTACCAGAACAGCTGTAGTCAATGGAATGGATGTTACATCAGGGCAGGCCCTACTATATCAGGATTTCAGAAACAAACAAAGGCAAAAGAGTACTGAGGATAGTACCAGAGAGAGTGTCGGAATCGGAGAGAGAAAACGAGACAGAGAGAACAATCGAGGCAGAGGAAGAAATCGAGAAGCAGAGAAAGATCGAAAGCAAGAGAAAACACAGAGGCAGTCTCCAGAAGCTGAAGCTAGATGTGCGGAGGGTGTGGTTCAAGAGAATGCACAGGGACATTTCGTAGGCCGACAGATTGTTGGCAGTGGAGAGAGCCAAAACAAAGAAGGGAAGAGGCAGCGAGCATGGAAGCATAACGCCAAACAGTTATCAGATTAAACTTGGTGGCCGGTGGGTGAGAGTCAAGCCGAGCAAGAAGAGGAGTGGCAGAACACCCCGGACAACCAGAAGTATATTGTCCGTAAAATGCTTGGAAAGCATAATACAAGTCGACCGAGAAGCAGCCATACGCATCGACAGAGATTGGGTCGTGGTGGTGTGACCTGTAGTGGGTGGATCTGGCGGCCCAACAACTATCCTGATACCCATTTGCACAGTCACCTACGCAGACCTGAACTAGTCTTTTTAGTTTATGACCTTAACTTTGCCTTACTCAAGAGAAGATGAAATAAACGTTGTTGTTGTCATTTTCTTTTAGCTTGGGAAAAAGACGAGGATAATCGAGAATCATGAGACTGTAAACCATAAAGAAATATAGAAACACGTAAATCATTTTGTGATACATTTCGAAGCCAAATCCACAAAAGGGTGATACTGGAAAGTAAAGAGGGACTCCAGGAACGGCTTCATCCTCCCAGTGGGGGCGGAGCAGGAGAGGTGCAAAACCCAGAGATTGTGAAAACTGCAATATGGGAACCAAAAGCCTTGTTAAGAACTGTGAAATACATTGGGGAAGACATCCCCAAGTGACATCACGGGAAGTGATGGCACACGACCTTCAGATGCATCTAATACCCAGGTTTCCAGGTGCTCTCATTCCAGCCAGATATAAGAACCGAGGCACAGAGGGAGGTGAGATCTGTCCAAGATCACACATTTGGGTAATGTAATTTTCCATATTCGACGTGGAGCCTATATGTAAAGATACATAATGCAGCACTTGTAACAGGGTAACTGAAATCTCTAACGCTGGCTACAGCTAGTGTATGAAACATCTATAGATCAATGGACACAGAAGTACTTGTTATCTGTGGCACTGATGTGCTAAACAAGCCAAAAAAGTACTGACCTGGGGAGGCGTGCGCTGTCGGTTTACCCAGCAGCAAAATGCTGCATGAGCAAGGCCTGAAAATTAAATCATTGACCAGGATTTAGAATCAACAAAATTCCCTGGTTATAAATGTATCTAAGAGTCAGCTACCACTATGATAGAAGAAACCTATTGTGTGGATGTAAGCTGAGGCCATCTGTCTCTGTGTGTATTTATCTTTAAGTTATGTGACAAGCAACCACATGTTGTCCCCCACAACCCGGAGTTGAACATAACACCTTAATGTCCTAGGCTTTGATACATGACTTTTCTTCAACCTTTTTTAACGGGGTAATGTTTGGGGAGGTCGGCAGGGGGGGATGCTCTTGCCTCAAGAGTGGGGCTCAATGCATCTACGATTTTCAGAGCTCTATGTGCGAGGTGAGTTATTCAATGACGCCCCCAGGACCAGCCCGCAAATGAATCTCCACAAAACCCTTTCCAAGAAGGAGTTTCAGTGGGAAGGGGTGGGTCACCCCATGGCTCTCTAACTTCTGGGACTCTGCGTCCAGCTTTTATTTTCTTAAACAGTGTTGCACCAGACCAGGGTCCTGGTCAAGTTTGCAGCCCCTCTCAACCATTCACATCACACTTGAATGTGTTCAAGGTGAGCAGAGGCCAATCAGTGACGTAGTACAAAATTTGGGGACCCCCTGCGAGCCATGCTGAGGGCTCCTCCACCCAGCTCCTTAACAAAGCACAAGGCATGCCACACCCGAGGCCGGCCCAGACCACCATGTGTGCACAATGTCCATGAGGATTTTGCCCCTGCAGGGACATGCACTACTCCAAGTGAAAGAAGTAAATATGTTTTTTAATCAAAGCTTAAATGTTTCACCTAGTGTAGAAAGAAGGGGGCGGTGCCTGGTCCCAAAACATACCAGCCATTATTGGAGGGTCTAGATTATTGCCACAAACATGTGATTTTGACCGAGCATAGCGAAGGGGCACAAAAACGGGTTTGGGGGTGTGTGAGACAGGCATGGTATCAAGTGAGACACAGACTCAAAAGTAACAGTTTGAAAACCTTTATTATAAAACTTGGTGCAGTTAGTGTAATGCCTAACTGGCCCTAACTCTAATGGGGTTGTAGTTCCCACAACTGATGGTTCAAAGGGCAGTCGATGTCTGTAAGTCAAAAACCAAAGTTTGTCTGTGTCCAAACCTATGCTTGCCCTCACTCTTAAAACAAATGTGATGTTAGGTTTTCTAAAGGAAAATGGTGGTTCAAAAAGGAATGCAATCCAATGCTGGTTTTCAGGTTGTTTTACCATCAGGTTTAGTTCTGCAAGTTTAAAAATAGTTCAACACAAAAAGGGGTGCACTTGGGATCTTTCAGGTAGGGCTCTTGTTGCAGGACAATACAGTTCACAAGGTCTCTGCGTCTCTTGGGGTTCCCTTTCCGAAGCTCTGATCCCTTTGGTTCCAAAGGGAAGAGTCACAGTTCCTTTTAGGCCTCTAAGGTTTCCCTTCCACAAGTCTAGGCCTCTCCCTTTTCAACAAAGTCTCTCACAGTTCCTTTTAGGCCTCTCAGGGTTCTCTTCCCCAAGTTCAAGCCTCTCTGGCTCAATAAGATTCACACTTTCTTACTTTATAACTCAAATGAAGATTCACAGTTCCTTTCAGGCTCTGAGGGTTCCCCTCTCAAAGCCTCGCCCTTTCTCCCTACAACAATGTCTTTCACAGTTTCCTTTGGGCCTCTCTCAAAGATCCCTTCCGCAAGCATAGGCGCCTCAGGCTCAAAAAGTTCACTTAAAAGTTCACAAACACAAAACACCAAAAGTTCACCTTGTCAGGATGTACCTCTCAAAACACAGTTGTTGCTAGTGAGTTTGCAACAGCCGTTGCTTCACTTTGGATGATTTTTCTCCCACTTCATGCTCAGTGTAGCTCCCCGTTTTCCCACCTTCTATCGAGTGGCACTGTACACCTTCTTTGGTCAACACCAGGGCAGTATCAAAGACTTTAGAGAATGCAGGGTTTTTGCTCCTCCCGATGCATGACCTCTCTGATTCCTGGCCCTTCTCCTTACATTCTTTAGCTTCCGTCTGGCCCCTTTTGTCTGTCGTTGCCTTTTGAACACTTTCCTTCTTCACCTTTCATCTTTCCTCGCCTCTTGCACACTTTTCTGGTACATTCTGCCTTTACATGTCTCTTGCACACTTCCTTTGTCTTGCTGTGCCTCTTGCACACTTGCTTTACCTTGCCGTGCCTCTTGCACACTTCCTTTGCCTGATCGTGGCTCTTGCACACTTCCTTTGCCTTGTTGTGCCTCTCACACATTTTCTCTCTTTCGCTTCATGCTGCTCGCACCTTTCCCACTTTTCCTTCTTTTTTCTGGGTCGCTCGCACCCTCTCTTCCTTCACAATTTACGGTTTGTGATTTTTCTGCTTTTGTGCTGTTCATGCACCTTTCTTCTCTTACTTTCTCTTGCTTTTCAGTTATTGTGCTGATTGCACCTTCCACTGCTACTGCTCCCGCTCCGGTCACCCATCCGCACTCTCTCTCTCTCATGAAACTCACTGAGTAGCGCCGCGCTAGGGGGCAGTTTCCTCCAGATGTGTGTGTCGAGGTCAGAGTCTCACCACCTGCCCCTTAGATACCCCTGGGACCTGCACACGTCCCATGGGAACGAGCACTGGCCTGGATACGGCCAACAGGCCACAGATTTCCCTCACCACACTGCAACCCCTCTCACACACCAAGTCAGCAAACTGGTGTCCCGTTCTCTTCCGGGCTCCTCCAGCAGCAGCCTCCTTTTCCCTGACTTCCCCGACCCGTCCAACAACCCCAGCTCGCTCATTTACCTTGGTAGAACTCCACCTTTTATACCTTAGCGGAGGTGATCCTCCCTTGCTCATCCACCCCCAGAGTTGGGATACAAACGTGATGGCCCTCCCCTGGCCACTTGAATAGAGGATTCTTGTGGTCTACATGGGAGAGTACCCCCAGGTTTCTCACAGGGGTCAGAGGGGTTCTTCCCCCTCGCAAAAGAAAATGTTTAGAATAATTAGTTCAAATGGTTCATTACACAGCACACATTCTGTGAAAATTAGGGTAGACGGCCAGAGAGTTTGCAATGGATTTGTAGGGTAGCTCATTGAAAAAAGTACAATAGATGCAAGTCACCAAAAGTGTGCAAGATCATTTCCCAATGCATTGTAATGCCGGCCCATTCAATATAAGCCAGTATAACAAAACATTTTCATGCTGGCTGTGCCCATACATTTCCATGTGGCTACACCAACATATGCTAGTATTCCCATATAAGAACATGCTCATGTTCGCTTTGAGATGTTTTTTATAATTTAATTACTGGCACTAGGCACAAAGCTGGCTCTGCCAGTATATGCAAGTACTCCTATGTAGGAAAATACTGCTGTTGGTTTGGTCATTAAAAGTGACATGTCACAATAAGAAAACATGCCCAACTGTTTCCAGTGTAAGCCAGTCTAGACCCATAAGAACACTTATCATCCTTGCCTCATCATAGATGCTGAGTTAATAAAAAGTCATGCTACAGTAAGAAATATACAGGCTACTACACCAAAACGTCAGTCTAGCCAGGTAATAATACTTATCATGCTTGCTTTATCAAAGATGACAAGTAATAAATGTCATGCCACAGTAAGCAATGGCTAGACTGGTTGTACCAAAATGCCAATCTAGCCAGCTAATGACACACATGAACTTGGCTTTGACCGAAAATACCAGTCAAACGTGCAAAGTCAATAAAGAATGTGTCATGAATGCTCTAGTGCTCCCCATTCTCCCATGATCTCTCACACACACGCACACGTGCATACACACACACAGACATCCCCTTTCACCCACCCATACATTTCCTCTCACATTAATTAATTAATTCAAACTGTATTCAACACACAGGCATACACCCACCCACACAGAACATTCACACACACAATCACATTCATTCATACCCATTCACCCAGTCACTCACCCATATACCTTTTCTCACATACACTTACACACACCCAGAACATTTACACACACACACACACTCACATTCCTACTCACTCACCCACCATTCACTCACCCATAAACCTCTCACGTCCACTTGCAATGCATTCTAGACAGAGGAATGCACCCACCCACCCAGAAATTTGGCTACATTTAATACAGTGACTATACTCCAAACTCAGCTAACCTCAATACAGTGGCTGTACTCCCAACTCTGGCTCATTTTAATACAGTGACTATACTTTAGGGTTCAGCAAGCTTCAATACAATGGCTATTCCCCAAACTCAGCTACATTTAATACAGTGACTATACTCCATACTCAGCTAACTTCAATAAGTTGGTTTTACTCAGATAGCGCCTAGTTTTAACCCACCGGTTCTTACTTATGGTGCACCTGAATGTTATGGCTAACTTGATACCTTTGCGGCTGTGCGAGGTTCCACACAATGGTAACAGCATACTGGCACCCTTTCCGGACCGCCATGCTACAACATTCCCATAGGGGCCACGGATCCCACGGCAGTCCTGACCTGCCGGGTTTTCAGGCCGCTACCGGCATGTTTGTCACTGAAGCACTGGCACCATTAGCAATGGCGCCGGTGCTTCAGGGAACCCTACAGGACTCCATAGAAACGTGGATTTACCATTACTGCCACCGCTTGGGATATCCTGGTGGCACCGGTATATCAGCAGCAGTAAGGGTGTTACATGGTTGCCGGTAACCCACCGCCTACTGGTGGGCTTTACCGGCAACCCCGTAATGAGCCACGGTCACGCTGGAAGCAATTTGAGCATAGTTTTGGACAGTGTGAGCCAATGATGCTGATTGAGCTGAGCTCGAGGTTAAGAGGTATGTTAATTCATTTGAGGGAGCAGGACTTGGTGCAAGGGGGTGGTCAGTCAAAATATCGAAAACAAAATGTCGAAAGACAATAATGTCGAAAACAAAACGTTGAAAAATGAAAAGTCGAATTATTTATTTTTTTATTTATGTTTATTTTTTGGCTCTAGTATATAAAAAAAAGTAAAAACAAAAAAAAAATTCTAAAAAAGGGGGGTTGGGAGGGGAACCCCCATTTCGAATAAAAAACGTGTTAAAAAAGAAATTCGACTTTTTATTTTTCAACGTTTTTTTTCTCGAAATTATGACTTTCGACTTTTTTGTTTTCGATGTTATCACTATGAACCGTGCAAGGGACAGGGTTGGCACTAATTAAGGAGGTAAAGAACGATTTGCTGGAACTGTGGGACAGATGGGCACAGGGGGAGCACACAACGCATCTGCTATTCACGGGGCAAGGCGGTGAGGGGAACAGGGAGAGAAGGCACTAGTGTAAAAGATAGGGGCTTGTTTCAAATGTTTGACATATGAGGACAGCTGGAGAGCAGTGTGTAGAGTTGCAGGCAGACCCTGTGCATGCATCTTTTTTTGCTTTGGAGGCACTAAAGTACACACTGTGCTCATGGCAGAACCCCAATAAATAATATTTCCTAGGTGGGAGCTGGGATGTATATGCAAACCATTTTTGATTCGGTGGAGACTTTCATGAAGAATAGTTTGCAGCTGTCAATGGGGCGGTGCCGAAATAGCACCATTTGGGGGAACGTTTCTTTGGGTACCGGAAGGATTGTCAATTTGGGGGAGTTACATATTTTTTCTTTCAAGGTTTAAATCATTGTGTATTTAGAATGTAGAAAAGCGTTCACAAAGACAGAAAACTAGTGCTCAAAAGGGCAACGTAGGGTACGGATGGCAAGGAGGACAACTTTGAGGGATGTATAAGGAAATCATGCGGCTTGCGGAAGGCATTGTGAGTGGGTTATTACTGTTCTTGGAGGAAAGGGGTATAGATGTTGTATGTATCAGGCACATGTTTAGGGCAAGAAGGCAGGGGATGGTGGAATTTGTAAGTAAGCCTTTGAGAGCCTTTAGGAAAAGTAAACTCATCAAACTAGACTATGTGTAAGGGTTGGGAGTACAGGGGGGCAGAGAGAGAGAGCTATAGAGAGAAAGAGAGAGAGAGAGAGAGAGAGAGAGAGAGAGAGAGAGAGAGAGAGAGCGCGAGCGAGATGTGCCACTTCCTTCCAGAGAACTGACCAGGGGGCTGTGCTGTGTTCTTGCAATGCTGAGCGAAAGTTACATTCCAGAGTGCTGACCTCTTTCCCAGGATCAGGAAGTCCAGTCCCACCCTCCTGTGGCCTGGAAGCAGACATCAAAGGGCACTCCAGCCCAGCCACTGTCTGGCTCCACTCAGCAAGGGCAAAGTTCAAACAGTTGTAAACAAGGGCATGGTTTGAAGAATGAGAAATTGTTACTGCTGTGCTGAGCAAGGCAGGAACTTGCAAGGGCTTGGGCGAAAAGCAGGAAATTGATATGATATGACATGGCATTTATAACACGCCTATACACAAGGCAAGGGAGGGGGAACAGAGGGAAGACAGAGACAATGATCTTACTAGGACATTGAGATCGCACAAGTGCAGGGGTGGGGGAAAGACATAACTCTCAACTCACCTGTTTTTGGCAGATGTCACCCACCTTAAAAGCAGATGAATCACCCGCCAAGTCCCTCATACGACCATTCACTTCTATGGGCCTCTCACCCGCCAAAAAGAAAATCGGATGTTTTCACTCGCCTTGGTGACAAAAAAGGTTGTGAGCTATGGAAAGGGAAAGTGCTAGCTGGTGGAGGGGTATGGGGCAGTGCAATACATGGGAGCACAGTAAAATAAATAACATAAATAAAAACAGTCGGTAAAAGTGCGGCCAGTTAGTGGCAAGTGCAGGGGTAAGTGCAGACATCCAGTGTCAAGAGCTGGTGGGGACTGTAGGGATACAGAAACAGCCCCCAAGTGCAGGAGTGGCCCGAGAGGTAGTGCAGGCGTGCAGCTGGCGGGGAGGGGACCTGGGCCCGAGATCAGAGGTTAGCCAGGTTAGCCAGGTGACCTAGTGCAGTTTCAGTCAGAAGTTCAGCAGGGGAGAGGAGGAGAGAAAGCAGAAGCTAAGAGGAAGTTCTTGAGGTGCTTCCGGAACCGGAGATGGTTCTCCTCGAGTTTCAGGGAGGCAGGGAGGCTGTTGCAGAGGGAGGCCCCAGCCATAGAAAGAGATCTACAACCAACTTGTTGCTTGGGGAAGCAACTGACCCTAAAGGAGTTGGAAGCGGATGAGCAAAAAGCTCGAGAAGGAAGATATTTAGGAACAGAGAGTTGGAGGTATTGAGGTCCCAGCCCTCGGAAAGCCTTACGGACAATGCAGAACTTAATCCTCACGGCCACTGGGAGCCAGTGCAGAGATTACAGTGCTGGAGAGATAGGATCACTGGGCTTGAGGCCAAGGACACGTTTCGCAGTCCTGTTCTGGATGAGTTGCAGAGGGAGGAGAGTAGAAGCAGGCAGAGTTAGAAAGAGGCTGTTGCAGTAGTCCAGCCTAGAGAGAACCAGAGCTCTAGAGACAGTGAGCCTCTGGGGGAAGGAGAGGAAAGGAAGAATACCCATTCAGGAAAAGAGTGAAAGGTATGGAATCCATAATGAAAGGCAAATTCTTTTTCAAGAATGAAAGGCAAATTCTTTTTCAAGAAGGAAAGGCAGGATCTTTTGTGGTGAAAAAATGAGTTTGAAGTAAACTGTCCGCAGGGGTTTGTGTCATGAGGGCAAAACAGCAAGGCCCCTTTAAGAGCAATAGACAAATGAGGGATCTAGCGAGAAGGGCAAGCAAGACGGAAAACAGATGGGGAATAGTTATGGGCGTTCAGAGATAGTAAGGGGAAGGGTGAATAAAGATGGTTAACCCACATCCAATGTTTGCCTTTATTTTACTGTCACTCCCGGTGGCGGTAACAAATTGGCAACGAGGCGATCAAACTTTCGCCACGTACAGTTAGCGGGACGCTGATGCTGCAGAGTCCTGGATGCAGTCGCGGCCACAGAATCTGAGCACTCTATTCCAGAGCCACTCTCCTCTTGTTCCTGCAGAGACAGGCAATCACGAAGAGAGCTATGCTTCCGTGTCATCGTCTATCCACCGCCCAATAGGGTCTCCACCTTCCACCTAGAAAGGGGCGCTCAGGGCCATAATCCAGGCCAACCATCCGGGCTGACCAACATCACCTGGGCATTCCAGGTCCATAATCCAGGCCACCCATCAGTGCCCACCAACCTCACCTGGGAATACTCTGTTTTCCTGGCCAGAAGGGCCTCTTGAGGCATTCAACTGCTCCAGTCCAACATCAGCGACACCCAACATCCTAGGACAAGTCCTCCAGATCCTCCCAGGTAGACATTGTCCATTCATCTCCACTGCTCTAAGGTAACCCACCATCCATCTCCTGCGCCTGCAGAAAATCCTATAGACTGACTCTTTGCCCGCAAGGCACTCCTGTAACCCCCTGACGTCAACATTGAAGACGCAGCTGATGGGCCTACAGCAATGCCAGTTGCACTGTACCCAGCCACAAGAACATCATTTGTCAGGAAACCGCTGCCTTTCAGCTACAGCTGCAACATGATGAAGGTCCCGGTGGGTTGAATGGCTGGATGAATTCACAGACTTCATCAGGGTTGTGCGGTATGATAAAACCCCTCGCATAGCTGGCATCTTCACCAATCTGGCGGGTAAAGAATTGAAGGCCATCATCAAAACATTCCCTGATGCCGAAAGAACATCACATGACACACTCATCCAAGCCCTTAACAAGAAACTAGTGATCCAGGCCAACAGATACTATGAAAGGTATGTGTTCAACCAATGCCGTCAGCTCCCACACAAAACTTTTGATGAATATGTGATGAGACTTCATCAGAAAATGATACACTGCCAGTTTGTCAAATTTTCAGACGACGCAGCCATCTGCCTACACATTACCGAGGGGCGCAACACATCCTCCTTTCACAAACAACTACTTAAAAAGCTGTTACCACTGGATGACATCATTGACCTTGCTCGAGTATACAAGAGGGTCGATGCACAAGCGGCCACGATGGAAACCCCTGAGAAAAACAGAGATGATAACTGCACTACAACCAGCAAGGGGGCCTGACAGGTCCCTGGCAAACCCAAGTTACACGCACCCCCTAACCCCTGTCAACAGCAATACCAGACGAGGCCCCACAACGCACCGGGCAGAATCTGCTCCAGGTGCGGATTAACATTCCTGCATGCTAGCACATGTCCAGCGATAAGTCAGCGGTGCACCAACTATAGCAGAGAAGGGCACATCGAGGCTGTTTGCAGAGAGGGAAAACCCTTTCCTATCACCAGAACACCACAACCTGCCACATTAAGACCATTACCAACAGGGCCGCAAAATAGTGCGTGGAGGCAGCCACAATTTGCACCTGAAGGACCACAAAGGAATGTCTGCATGATGGAAGAATATCTGGACCACCTCAGGATGGAAGAGTATCAGACCCACCAAGAGGTGACAGAATATCTTGATGATTGGATGATGCAGAGGACACAAGAATATCTGAGCCAGGCCGGCCCAGCCTGGGAAACACCAGCTGACCCATATTCCAATTATATGGACAAAATATGTATACCTGATGGACGGAGACCCTGAAACCGAAGAAGCCTCATGAGTATCTCTAAACATGAACAGCATTGCCCATTTCATCATAGATATGGGAGCAACAGTGAACATCATGGTGAGCAAGAATTCCTTCAGACGGAAGACAAGTGAACACTTGACAAGTCAACAGTACGAAAATATCATTGGGGTGTGAGCGCTGCTCTGCCGTCCCTCGTCCAGTTTCAGAGAATACTAGGGTACAATGAGAGATCAACACTCGCCACCATTCATGTACTACAGAGCCCCATGGCCGGATGATGCCTTCTCTGCTGTAAAACAGCAAGAGCTCTCAGCCTCATTGGTGTCCAATGCCAGGAGTCAGAAGTGGTACGATGCAGCCCTTGAGGCAGGCCCAGTGCACTGACAGTGTGAGTGATGACCACCAGACGTTTATCAAAGACATATAAATATGTCTGGAATTCCCAGATCTCTTCAAAGGTCTTGGGAAACTCAAAGAAACTGTTGTAAAGCTCCACATTGATGAGGCAGTTTGCCCGTCCCTTAACACCCCAGGAGAGTGGGATTCCACCTGCGACAGGCTGTCTTGTAGGAACTACACCAATTACAGCAGGACGATATCACAGAAAAGGTGTCAGGCTCAACACCATGGATCTCTCCACTGGTGGTAGTCCCCAAAGACTGCGAAAATGTTGAATACGTCTTTGCAATAACATGAGAGTCACCAACACAGCGATACAAATGGAAAGACACCCTGGCCTGAAAATAGAGGATATGATCGTACAGCTCGAGCTGCACTCATTGTCAAGATCCATAACCATATTCTCTACTCATGATAGATTATTCAGGTACAAGAGGCTCTACTTTGGGATTTTGTACATGGCAGAAATCTTCCAAGAAGCAATCAGGCAAATTCCTCTCCCGTTCCAGACGGCGTTCAATTACAGTGATGACATCCTTGTCTGTGGGAAGTGCCTGGTCAAACATGATGAGACCACCCTCCAAACGGCAGGTCTGACAATGAATTTCGAGAATTGTGACAGTGACAAGAGGAACCTCCGTTTCTATGGACACATATTTTCTGACCAAGGGATGCAGCCCGTTCCAGAGAAAGTTTGCACTATCAGTGAGCTTGCTGCTCCCAACCAGGTAGCTGAAGTAAGATCGTTCCTCGGCATGGCTGGCTACTGTGTGAGATACCTACCCAACAATGCTATAGTGACAGACCTCCTATAGCGTCTCCTCAAGAAGGAGGCCGCATTTCTGTGGTCACTGTAGTGTCAGCATTCAACAAGATCAAGGTAGCGCTGTCTGAGTCCAAGCAGTTGGCTTATTTCAACCCGACTTGGCAAACAGAGATCCTTGTAGAAGCCAGCCTAGTGGCTCTAGGAGCAATGGTGGCTCAAAGTGAAGTAATAGCACCAACGCCAAGGCATATTAGCCCATATGCCAGCCGGTCACTGTCACAGACAGAGAGTGTGTACTCTCAGTCCGAAAAGGAGAGCTTGGTGACTGTCTGGACATATAAACACTTTCACCATTTCATGATAGGGCAAAGATTATCCTTGATTCACCGACCATTAAGCACTCCTGTCGCTCTTTGGCAACTCCTTGACCAAGATGCCACAGCACATTGAGAGGTGGGGTATCAGCCTACAAGAGTGTGACTATGACATTATTCATCAGTCAGGAGGTGATCAGAATATGGCTAATTACAGCTCCCGAGACTGGAGAAATACCCTCCATAGGCCTTGGAGAGAGTCTGGGGAAGAATAGAATATTTTTTTGGCTCTAGTTTGTCTCTGCATGAGGGAGGGTATGACCAGACGTGGGTACCTTGCTCTCTGCCACATAGGGAACCAAGCTCCACCTCACTGATGAGGTCCAACAAGGCTGAAACATGTCTGGGGTTGCTTGTGTCTCTGCACAGGGGGGACCGGGCCTAGCAGTTCGGGCTGGACTGCTCCCATTTGTGGCAGTACCTGACTGATCTTCAAATGGCTGGACCCATTTAATAATTGCTTGGACGGGTTAAATACGTTGGTGTGGAAGGTTGCCCAGAGCAGTGCCAGTGATTGAAATTAATTCAAAACCATCCACCCACCACTTTTTTGGTTCTAGGAAGAATACATCCAATACATGGTGTCACACACGCTTCCCCCAGGAATCACGTTAGACTTTCAGGCAGGCATCAGGAGAAGAACCAACAATAAGGTTTGCTGTCGAACTAACTGATACTGACAAGTGACGAGACTACGGCAGGTAAATCATATGACAGCCGGGGGTGGACGCTAATGACATTGCCAGACTTGCCAAAATATTTTCAGAACTAGCTGTATCAGACCGACAGATACTTCTGAGGGGGTGCAGACTTGTTGTCCTTAAGGTGCTGAGATGAAGGGTGGTGCACAATGCCCATGAAGGACGTAGAGGGATTGAAAACACCAAAAAACTATTCCAGCATCACGTGTCGTTTCCACTCATAGATTTGCTAGTTGATGAGATGGTCCGAAACTTTTTCCCCCCCTGCCAATGCATATTAGGTCAGATCTACCGATAGCTCTACTGGAAACCACCATGCCAGAGTGGCCGTGTAACAGAGTAGCCTTAGTCGTCTATGAGCCAATGGAAAATAGAGAATATCTGTTGGCAGCCATAGATACATTCTCAAGATTTCCTGTGGTAAAAAAACATTCAGTCAAGCGGCAAGTATCATAGACAAGGTAGCCAATAAGTGGGGCTCCCCACACGCAGTGAAAACAGATAAGGCCCACCTTCAACCAGTATGATTTCAGCATATTTGCATGACATACAGGGTTCGAACATCAGGAAAATCGCCCCCCTCTGGCCATAGGCCAGTGGCGCAGCCGAACGGTTCATGTCATCAATCAACAAGCCACTCCAAAAGGCAGCAATTGAAAACATTTCCCCACAACAAGCACTGTGCGGGATGTTGAGACATTACAGGAATACGCCACATGATGCCACAGGAAAGACCCCGGCGGAACTGATGATATCATATCAACCAAGAATGTGCCTACCCAGAAGTCAACCAAATAGAGGACAGGAAAATGAAGAGATATGGAAGGAAGAGATGCACAAATCAAACTACAAGCCAGAGAACAGACAGATCTACTAGGAGGAACCAAAGCAAAGGTGTTCATGGTGGGAGAAGAAGTGCTAGTGAAGCAGCAACAACAATCTAAAGTGGACGCAAGGTATGGCAGCACACCAGGGGTGCGAAGATGGATGCAGCCACGCATCCTGGAAAGGGGGAAGAGGCATTCGCGATCGGACGCTCAGCTCCAGGGAGGGTGAGATGGACACCAAAGAGAGAAGATGGCCCTCCAGCATCGGGCAGTGCTTTGTCGTGCCCCTACTGCGGGTATGACCTGCCGCACGTGGAGGAGTGCCCAGCCAAATCGAGGGTCTGTGGCCGGTGGGGCACACCAGGACACTATGCTAGGGTGTGCAGGGCAACCGCGCCAGCAGCAGCCTTGAGAGGACCAGCGAGAGTTGGCAGGAGCAACACCCGGAGGGTGAGGGGCGTGTCGGCTGTCGAGCAAGGCATGCAGGACCTGAACATAGCAGAGGAGGAAGAGGAAGAGGAAGAAATCTTCTTCATTTCATTCATTGCCAAGGGCCCTGGAGGTAGCCGACAACCGAAGTGCACGATAAACATCGGAGAAGTCCCCACCCTGGTCCTCATAGATAGGGAGCGTCGGTCTGTGTGCTAGCGACCGAACATTATGAGGCACTCCCAGGCCCACCAGAAATGACAGAATCCACAGCGCGGATATACGCATTTGGGGGAGCCTCGCCACTTCCCATCCAAGGAGTGTTTGTGGCGCCGGTGTCCCACGGACAGAGCAAGATATAAGCGAGGTTCTTGGTCACAAGTGTGAGCCCGCACTCCCTCTTAAGCTGTGCTGCTTCTGAAGCGCTGAACCTTGTGCACTTTTGCGGTGTATCATGCTAACATGGAGCGTCTGCTACAACGTTTCGACATGATTTTCCAAGGCATAGGGAAATTAAAGGCCGACCCCATTCGACTGCACATTAATGGGTCGGTGAGACCAACAGCGCTCAAGCATCGCTGCATCCCGTTCCACCTGCGGGCACAGGTGGAAAAGGAGTTGCAGACACTGGTCGACCTAGACATCATCGAGAGGGTGGAAGGCCCTACCCCTTGGGTCTCTCCGATCGCGGTGGTCCCAAAGCCCAAACAGCCGGGTGCAGTCCACATCTGCGTGGACATGAGGTTGCCTAATATGGCAATCAAAAGGGAACGTCACCTCACGCCCACCCTAGATTACATTGTTGGTGAGCTCCAAGGGGCGAGAGTCTTCTCGAAGCTGGACCTGAGATCTGGCTACCACCAGCTAGAACTCCACCCCGAGTCGAGATACATTACCACCTTTACGACTCACGAGGGGTTATACCAGTATAAGACGCTCAGTTTCGGGGTCTCATCCGCAGCAGAAGTCTTCCAAAATGCCATCAGGGGGGCCCTATCCGGACTCAAGGGGGTAATCAATATCTCGGACGACATCCTGGTGTTTGCTAGGTCAGAAGCAGAGCACCTGAAGTGCCTAGAGAACACCCTTGAGAGATTGCGCAGCCTAGGACTGACCCTACACAAACAAAAGTGTGAATTCCTGAAGGACAGGCTATAATTTTTTGGGGTTCGTGTTTCACGCCGGGGGCATCTCCCCGGATACGGAGAAGGTGAAGGACATTCAAGAGGCAGCCCCGCCGGGTTCCCCCACAGAAATAAGGAGCTTCCTGGGCATGGTCAATTACTGTGGACGATTTATTCGCGACTTGGCCTCCTTGTCAGAACCCCTGCGGGCACTCACTAGAAATGACGTGGCCTGGACATGGACCGGGAATGAACACAGGGCGTTCACTGCCATCAAGAACGCCCTGTCAGGTCAAGAGACCATGGCCTATTTCAACCCAGACCGAGAGTCAGAGATCATGGTCGATGCCAGCCTGGTAGGATTGGGAGCAGTCCTCATGCAGTCAGACCCTCAGGGGACCATGCGACCCATTGCCTACGCCAGCAAGGCTCTCAACGAGACTGAGAGGCGCTATTCACAAATTGCGCGTGAGGCCTTGGCCATATTATGGGCCTGCAAGCATTTTCGGATTTACATTCTAGGGAAGCCAGTAGTTGTTGTGACGGATCACAAGCCCCTGATCCCAATCATGTCAGGAGCATCGTCCAAGCCACCATCCCGAATGGAGAGATGGATGCTTTCGCTCATGGATTACGGGGTCAAGTTGCTGTATCGTCTGGGCACACACAACCCCGCAATTATCTGTCCCGTTATCCAGGAGCTGGGCGACCCAGGCACTCGCTGGAGGTAGCGGACTGCGTGGAAGCCATACACCTGGTGGTCGAATGGGCGCTACCCGTCGCCTTAGCGCGCAAAGAGATTGCGGACGAATCCAATGCGGATGAAGCATTCCTGACAATAAAAGAAGCTGTGGCCACCGGGGAATGGCGTGAGGTCCTCGTGAACAATTCCCGAAGGGATGACGGCGCTCAAAAGGACCTGCAAGCGCTCTGGAGGGCACGCCATGAGCTGTTGGTGGCAGAGGACGGTCTCCTGCTGAGGGGCCACCAAATCGTGATTCCAAAGGCACTGGTGGGCAAAGTGCTGCAACTCGTCCACAAAGGGCACCAGGGGATGGCAAAGACGAAGGCACGCCTCAGGTTGAAGGTGTGGTTCCCGGAGCTAGAGAGCAGGGTTGATGAATTTGTGAAGGCTTGTATCCCCTGCCAGGCAGCGAGTCCAGTGGAGAGGGGGCCACCCATTCAGGCCATGGAGAGGAGTGACCGCCCTTGGGGGACAGTGCATGCAGACATTGGGTCCACGGGGCGAGGAATGTACTTTTTGGCAGTGACAGACCAGTGGTTGCGCTATGCAGAGATGGAGCTGGTTGAATTCACGGCCAGCGACCACTCATCCTGGCCATGGAAAAGATGTTTGCCACCCATGGTTTCCCCCTTGAGATATGTTCGGACAACGGAGCACAATTCCAGGGGCAGCAGTTCGCTAACTATTGTGAGGAAAGGGGGATAAAACATTGGAAAGTCACCCTACTCTGGCCCAGAGCGAATGGGGAGGTAGAACGCTTCATGCGGACGCTCAATAAAGTGTTCCGCATATCGCTGAATGGAGGGGAGGACCTCCGGCGCAACCTGTTTGACTTCCTACGCGAATACCGCACGCCCCCGCATCAATCCACTGGGGTCGCGCCAGCGGAGGCCCTCTTCAAACGGACCCTACGAGGTCTGTTGCCCGAAGTTGAAGGTCGATCCCCAGGAGGGATTGACAACAACCGGGTGCGAACAGAGAGGGCCGCCCAGAACGAGAGAGAGACGGTACGGCGCGGACTACCAGATAAAGTGATTGCATTGGGGGACACCGCGCTGGTGCGGAATCGGAGGCCGGAAGGAAAGTTGTTGCCGTACGAAACACAGCCACTGGGGGTGACCCACGTCAAGGGATCCATGGTCACAGCAGCCAATGCCCGAGGGACAGTCACCAGGAATGCATCATTCTTGAAGCGCATAGAGGCGGCGCCAAACCCGGAAGAAAGCATCTTGCAGGGCCCAGAACATGACACAGGATCGTCACCGAGAAACGATGGACTGCCAGAGACTCCTGGGACACCAGAAGTGCCCACAGCTGAGGCACGCAGGTACCCGAACTGGGCAGGGCACAAGCCGCCGCAGAGGTTCCAAGACTTTATTATGGACTCTGCCTCATAACCAGTGGCAGACTGTCAGTTAAAGTTTGAAATTGTTATTGTTGATTGTACTGGCTGTTAAGGGTTCTTGTTTGGGGGAAAATGAGGGATGTTGCGTAGTGACTACGCCGTTGTACGCATGCGCGAGCGGGACGGAGGCTTGCGCATGCGCTATGTTAATAAAGACCGTCCTCTGGCAGTTGGCGCCGGGGACCCGAGCGTACTACACGTCTCCGGCGTGGTTCCTTCGGCGCGAGCGTGTGGCTGTGTGTGAATGCGGGTGGGGGCCCTGGCCAGCCCCCACCACTCCAACAGCCCCAGCTCTGCCATTTTCCCTCTTCTGCTGCCCTTTTCTATTCTCTTGTTAAGCAAGGTCTGGATACCCATGGAGGAGGCATAATTCACCATTCTTCGGCAAAGCCTCAGTGCTGTTAGGCCATGAATGTGATGACTGGCGCAGTGTCTAAATCTCTCCCCATTTCTTCTATTTCCCCAAAAGATCTCGTGCTGTTTCTCTTGGGCGTCTGTCTCACGGGTCTCTGTTGCTTTTTTTTCTTTGTGCTTTCTAAGAAGGCCTTTTCACCTCATTTTGCTTCTCTCTCCATTTCCTGTCTTCTGTTTATTTAGAATAGAAGTCCTCGTTTCTTCTGTCTCTCCAGAAGTCCCTGCACTTGCATTGGTTCCTTCGTGCATTGGCCCCAGAAGCAGCGTACATACAGGGAACTCCTCTGCTTATCATTCTTTGGTGACGATCTTCAAAAGAATCCCTCCCCTCTGCGCTGTTCGTGTAACTGTCTTCTAGCGTTGGTGCTCCCATAGGTTGTGTTCACCCAATCTGTGATGTTCACAAGAGAAGTTCTTGCATTTATAGAATGAGTCGCTCAGATTTGTCTTCAGTTGAACTTGCAAGAAAGCCTTTCTATTTGAATCGAAATGTCCTTAATATGCCTGTAAAACCCTGGCTCGCCACTGTCCTGTGGTGGTCCATGGTTATACAGCAAACTAGCATGATAGCTCAGCAAGTTAAGCGATTGTATCTGAAACCCGTATCCAGCCTACAGGACACAGGGTTGACCTCCAGAATAGTCAATTTAGCCCTTCATCCTCTGAGGTTGATATATTGTTTACCATTACACTGGCGAATACTGAATACTACTGTTACAGCACTTAGAGCAGGAAGGAATCTGGCACGAAGCAATATATAAAAATGGGTATTACTATTAACACATTTCCTGTATTAGTATTCATTGTATTTGGTACATGCTGAAAGAACATGTCCACCGAAGGTTAATGAGAAGATTAAAGGCACAATGGCGCTTCTTGCGATAACAGGGGAATCGTGGGGTTGGGGGCCTCGGTTTTATATGTGGGGTCCAAATTCTCCTGCATTTCTATAACTCTATTCCAACGAGGAGTTTCCTTCCATTCTCTGTTTAGGAGCTGGGACGGCTCTCTGATCTAAACAAAATAGGGTTTCACTTAGTTCCCTGGTGTCAACTATGGCAGACATTTTGATATTTTCCCTTGGGCATTTATTGAGTGTGAACCTAGCTTTGGGAAGCAATGGAATAATGGAACAATGTACATTACTAGGAGTTACAAGTATAATATATTGGGTATTACCCAAATTGTTCGAACACAATTGTTTCGAATGCCGGAATTGACTGAATTTCAAAGGTCCGAATTGACCTTTGCACAATTGAATGTATATATTATATATATATATAGAGAGAGAGAGAGAGAGAAATAGAGAGAGAGGGAGAGAGAGAGAGGTTTGGTTATATGTACGGGTTTGGGTGGGGAGTTTTACATAGGGTGGGGGGGTTGCCCCCACGCATATATGTAACAATTGACCTTAAAAATTCAGTCAATTGTGCAAAGGTCGATTGTAATTCGAACAATTGTAGTTCAAACAATTCGTATACAACCATATATTCAATGGTACAAGGGCAATAGTTCTTACAACATATCATGTATGACCGGCATTTCTATTAGAGTAGCAAGGAATAGTTAGCAAGTACAGTTAGTGGGGAACACCTAGCAGTGATAATAGAGAGTGTGGGGGTGGAACAGAGGGGAATTCTGTTAAAGGTGGTCCTCATCTACTGGGCTGGGTGGGTTTGGGTATGAATAGCATGAGGGTGCTTGGTATTCATATGCTGACGGTGTGAGGTTCCATATTCTTGGGGCAGAGATCAAGAGCGCGTGTTTCTTGGGTCTATGGTCAAATGATTGAGGTGTAGGGCAGCAGGTTGAATGAATTCCAGGTTAAGACTGTTGATAGTTTGAATAAATTAAGAGGCCACCATGAGGTACCACTTCAGTACTTAACCTCTCTTTTATTGATGGTGCAATAGATATGTATTTTGCATGGCAGTGTATATGCAGAGGAACCATCAAATGAGGTGTTCATCACATACTAACCACACAGGTCAGGATCTTTGGCGAGGCTGGCACAGGAAGGTACTCAATGGTGGCCCAAAAATGCACAGGCAGGAGGTGCAGACCCAGTCTTGGTAGATTGTTGAGCCTGTGGGCTTCGATCACACCAATAACCTGCGTTCTTGATGCTCAGATGGGGCAGAATCACAGGCGAAGGCTGGTCAGTTCTTGGGCGCCATGAAGTTTTTTCCACCGTGGTGAAACCTTGTATCACTGCTTCTTACCATTGGTCAGCCTTTGTAACTTTAGGCCTCGGAGTCTGTCTGTTACAGGGCATATGTTGAATGTGTTCTCACCTCTTCTGCACCAAGAATCAGTTCAGTGAATGGTCAAGCAAGGCTTCTATGGAGCTCCAGGTCCGATGCTTGGGTCAAGGCTTTTCCTACCAGGATCTTGATATCACTCCTGTAGTTTTAATGTGCCAGTTTTTACAAGAACCATGTGTTTCATATTCTCTTCTAACCCAAAGTCGGAACAATGTATGGCTGCAAGACTGTGCTTTCATGTTTTTAATGAAGATCCCCACTGGATGCACTCCCGGGTTACCCCAGGACTGTACTCCCTGAGATTGAGAAAAAGCTGCCAGCGAACAGTGGAGCCCTCACAACCGGCTGTCCAGGAAGCTTCTAAAGGAAAAAAGTACATGGTATCTTCTGATGCCAAGAGGTCCTGTGTGGTGTACCTGAGGTGGTGTTTTGCTGATGAATCCCCTGCGGCTAATATGGGTCACGCCTTTACCTTCACAGTTTAAACCTGTACTATAGACTATCCCTCCTCCTCCTTTGTGATGTGATGTACCTACATCTCGTATATTTGTACTGTAAATACTGTATTAACATGTAATGCATCCACTGTAAGTAACCAAGCTTAAGTATTCTTGTTACCGCTGCACCCCGCTACCCCAGGGTTTGGAGCACATTATCAAATAATAAACTAAACTAAACTAAACTAAAAAATGTGTCAGTTTATGAAATCTAGAATATGATTCGTGGTCTGTACAGCACAAAGTTCGCTGTCAACATTAGATCCGCACATTAAGGAAACTCTTCCCCTGGTTCATTCTTGACGATCCTTCAATTTCCTCACAGGCTATTTCTACCCAAGGATGCAGTCAGCCACTTCAGAACACGAGAGGCTGAGGAGATATAAAAGCAGGCACGAGCCTTCTGAGAATATTGCGCTCTCATGCACGAAAGACCTTGAAGAAAAATGAAAGATTTGCCAAGGTTTCCAGGCAGCCCACCCCTTCTGTTATCCACAAAGCTCCATTATTGCACTTCCTTTTACTGTGGTATTGTGAAGTCTGTTCTGCCATCCCTCTCATTCTTGGGCGGTAGGTGATGAATAGCAGGTCTTCAGGTGGGCCGCAGAGAATTACGGTGCCCGGTTGTGTGACTTCCCCCCGTTGTGCTGTGGTTCTGTGTAATATTGCTGAACGCAACAGCGACTGCAGTTGGGTGCAGGTCCTTTTCACATAGATTGTTGTGTGTCCTGATAGATTGGATTGCATGTGTGTGTGTGTGGTTGTGTTTTTGTGTTATCTCTGAATAGTTGGGCTTGAGGCAGTGTGTCCGGCGCCTCTACTAGACATCCCTTGAAGATAGGGCATGCTTGCAGGTGTGTGTTAGTCTGTTGTTTGTGTCCATAATTGTCCCCTCCAGGCTTCCTTGTTCTTTCCCAACCTAGGGCTGATAGCCCCTGCGCAAGATTTTGGTACCAGATAAGCGGCATACCTGTCAGTTTTACTCAATAAAATCAGCTAATGCACCCAAGAAAATGAACTAGGGAGTAACATCAAACAGGTGTCTGCCTGCTGCTGTCACTTACATGCAGGAATGTCATTTCACCAAAATGCCAGGGGTGGCTAAATTGTAAACAGACAGAGCATCTCGATTAGGCCTACCCCCCAAAAAAGCAGACATCCAGTGCCTGCCAAGTGTCTGGCCACAGACTGGAAACAGCAACTGACCAACACAAGTCCAACCAGAAAAACAATGGTCTGGAGGGTTGTCCAAAGCTATGCCAGCGGTTATGAATGACTTGAAACCTTCCATCACCTTTCTGTTTTGCTTATTTGGTAAGTAACTCACAGTTTCTTTTATTAGATGGGAGATAGAGGGGAAGAATGTGCTGCAGGACACAGTAATTGCATGTTTTTTATTAATTTTCAAATGTAAACAGCAGCAGCAGCTCCATGACATCACCCCTAGAAAAGTCCTGTTTTATTGTTTTCTTTGGTACTTTATATCTTGCTTAATACCAGCCTCCTTCAGCTTCTAAGCAATGGAACAGGAACTGAACCCATGTTGCACTGCATCCTCTTGTTCCCAAAGCAAGCGTGATGCACCTGGGCTATCCTTCCAAATATATATTTTTTTAGCTTGAGGAAGCAACAGATGGTTTATTTCAAAGGCGGAGGGCAACTTCATGTAAATAAATGATCTCGCCTTGCTTCTATCTACAGTGTGCCTGTGATGCAGGTATGGCAGATCTGTGTCAGGTCACACAGTGCCCAGGCAGGATTGCTGGCAGAATCCACTGGGCACACCCTCTCATCACAGGTCCAGTGGCTCACTGGATGTGCAAAGCAGACAATGTGAAACACTGATGAGATTTTCCTTCATGCTGTGCTGTCACTGAGTGCTGCAGGATGCTCTTACCCATTCCCTGCTAGCCAGACCTACCCGTTATACTCTTCCTGTTGCTACAGTACTGGGTATGTGCTGCTACACACAGCGCTGCCTCTGAACCCTACCATTCAGGCATTCTTCATTAATTGACTGACAACTTGTTAGTGATGGCAGCTTTATGGTTTTTTCTGCATCCCTGTTATTTCTCCAGCTAACACGAGCTAGATGTCAGGTGAAAAAAACTGTGGCACATTTAGCAGCATTAACAACCACCTTTTTCAGGTGCAACACAGAGATATGCTCTTGGCACTGCCTCTTTTTCCAGTCACCCAGGGGTAGGAAGGACAGGTCTAGGGGTAGCAGAGGAGGGGTCAGGGTAGCAGCAGCCCCCAAATGATGCCCCTGCTTACACTGCACACAGGTGTCTGCCTGCTGCTGTTGCTTACACCACACACAGGTGTCTGCGTGCTGCGGTCGCTTACACCGGACACAGGTGTCTGCCTGCTGATGTCACTTACTCTGCTTCATTGCCTATGTCACCAAAAGCTGATCTGCAAATGTTTTTCATGATCTTAAGAGGGCCTTACATAAATCATACATCTATTAATCTGTAGTAATTAGTCAAACCAAAGAAAGTAAGGTTTATAGCAGAAACTAAATTGCAAATACATTTTTACTTGACTGAGAATAGTCCAGTCGAGAATGGGAGCTACTTTTGTACTCTCTAAAATTCCCTTTCATTCCCTACTTTCAAAAGTAGTCGGTAAAATTCTCTTGCTCCACAATCCTCTCTGGAGCACTGTTTGTTGTGAAGAAAGGTCTTTAAAGGCGGTGGATATGTTGCTAAAAACTACTACTCAAGCAGATTCAGGGATGTCTTCTTTTTGTACCCCTGAGGTCTCACTTGCTACCCCTAAAAAAATAATTGAGAAAAAATATAGATTTTTTCTTTCTTTTTTTAAAAAAGGTAGCTCTTTGTTTCTGGAGTGGCAGGCTTTCTTGTTCAGGCCTCTTAAAAAAACAGGGGGTTCCACAAGTGTAACACTGTGAGCAGTGACCCTAAATAAGAAATAATAGGAATAACAAATGTCTTTCCGGAATTCTATAAAATAATTGCTAGACTCATTAAAAGTTTATTTTAGGCACACTTCAGGTGGTGAGTCACTGATTTAGTCTGATTTAGGGCCTCATTACGACCCAGGCGGTAAGTTACCGCCTGGGCCGTGACTTTACCACCATGGCGTAAACTAGGTTTACGCCATGGTGGTTGGCGGACTTACCGCCCCATTCCGACCTTGGCGGGGCGGTAAGTCCCCAATCCCCATTTACCCTTCCCCATTCCCATTTTTGCCCCATAGGGCATAATGGGAGTGGGGAAGGCGTTAATTACGCCACCGTAATGGCGCTAAGGGACCTCGTACTCAGGCAGTAAGGGTCGGCGCTGTTTACGCCGCCGTAAAACCCTTACCGCCTGAGTCGTAATGAGGCCCTTAGTCTGTTCTTAAACACCTCAAACTCGCAATGCAATCGACAAAAACGATATGTATTTTGCTTTTGGCAAGTTGCCGTTATAGCATGTTTTTTTCTGCCATTGTCTCTGTTACGATCATCACAAGACATTCCATCTCGGTGCCCTCGGTCACTTGACAAAATACTTGTGCCTAAAAGCTTGTGTACAGTGTAGAAAGGTTTGCCCATAGCACATAAAGCGGCCCTTAGTTGCATTGTGCCACAATTAATGCCTTGTTGTAATGTGTCTATCTTTCCTATCTCCCTGGCATGCTGTTCAGGAAGTTTGTTTGTATGCATGAGGTAACGCGGGCCCCGAGTATGGGATACCGTGTGAGTGCGCTGCTTTTCCTGCACTCCTCTAAGATCATTAATACACAGTTATGAACCCTCCCAATGATATGCATTTTGCCAACCTCTGAAGCCTGAAAAGTAGATTCACGCAGGCTTGTCATGTGGCTAACCTTGCACCAGACCTGCAGATTAACTGGCCCGCTGTTAAATCTCAGTTTCCAGTTTAATGATAGCCACTACAGAGTGTAATTTGCTTTCTGGCTTTGAGAACGTTCAGACATGTAATTGCTCGTTTTACTATAGCTGGTAAGATAACTCCGTGGGTTGAGCGCTCGCTGTTGCGATTTGTGTGTGATCTGCAGGTTGCAAGTTAGAATCCCGGAACGGTTAACTCAAGCTTCCATCCTTCTGAGGTCTATAAATGAGTACCAACGCAGGTTGGGTGATATTGTATGTACATTTGTTCTATATAAAGCGCTTAAGCATAAGTGCTATATAATAACACTTCATTATCATTTGGCCTTGGACATCTGGTCTGCTTGCATTCACAGTAATTTGGAAATATGGGCCTACAAACAGTTATATTAAGGATACATATGGCGATTCATTCTTGTATGAAATGTATATCACATTACAGTGATATCGTAATCATATTTGATATATTTGATATATATATATTAAGGATACATATGGCGATTCATTCTTGTATGAAATGTATATCATATTACAGTGATATCGTAATCAGTCTGGCGAAGGCCGTTGGCAAAGGCCGACGCCGCTCTCTGCAGCTCCGCTGCGAGGGCCTCACGCCAGGAACCCCCCCAGGAACCACAGCTGCAGCCCCCACCCCATTGGGATGCACGCGGCCCGGCCCGCGATGCACTTGGAGGAGCAGAGCCCCTCCCACACAGCGCGACTCCGCACAGCTGATCTGCCTGCCGCGCCCGCCAGCCCCTCCTCTCCTGCCTTAAAGGGAGAGGAGGCAGACCGGCAGGCGAAGCCGCAGTCTGGCGAAGGCCGTTGGCAAAGGCCGACGCCGCTCTCTGCAACTCCGCTGCGAGGGCCTCATGCCAGGTACCCCCCCAGGAACCACAGCTGCAGTCCCCACCCCGCCGCCATTGGGATGCACGCGGCCCGGCCCGCGATGCACTTGGAGGAGCAGAGCCCCTCCCACACAGTGCGACTCCGCACAGCTGATCTGCCTGCCGCGCCCGCCAGCCCCTCCTCTCCTGCCTTAAAGGGAGAGGAGGCAGACCGGCAGGCGAAGCCGCAGTCTGGCGAAGGCCGTTGGCAAAGGCCGACGCCGCTCTCTGCAGCTCCGCTGCGAGGGCCTCACGCCAGGAACCCCCCCAGGAACCACAGCTGAAGCCCCCACCCCGCCGCCATTGGGATGCACGCGGCCCGGCCCGCGATGCACTTGGAGGAGCAGAGCCCCTCCCACACAGCGCGACTCCGCACAGCTGATCTGCCTGCCACGCCCGCCAGCCCCTCCTCTCCTGCCTTAAAGGGAGAGGAGGCAGACCGGCAGGCGAAGCCGCAGTCTGGCGAAGGCCGTTGGCAAAGGCCGACGCCGCTCTCTGCAGCTCCGCTGCGAGGGCCTCACGCCAGGAACCCCCCCAGGAACCACAGCTGCAGCCCCCACCCGCCGCCATTGGGATGCACGCGGCCCGGCCCGCGATGCACTTGGAGGAGCAGAGCCCCTCCCACACAGCGCGACTCCGCACAGCTGATCTGCCTGCCGCGCCCGCCAGCCCCTCCTCTCCTGCCTTAAAGGGAGAGGAGGCAGACCGGCAGGCGAAGCCGCAGTCTGGCGAAGGCCGTTGGCAAAGGCCGACGCCGCTCTCTGCAGCTCTCCGCTGCTCGACGGCGCGCAAGGCGCTATTATGCTGCCCCACACAAGGTAAGGCCACTTGCCTTAATATTTGCTTGTCCCCCCCATCATGGGGGAAGGCCCTCCCTACTACTTTGTGCACAGTGCCGTGCACCTTCAGAAACGCACGACTCCGGTCGCGCACCCGCCCCTCTATCACCTACACCCCGAATATTGTTGACCGTAACCTAAAGGTAGGTCTCAGATGTCTGCCGCCGTCACGCACGCACAACTTTAACTCGACCTACCCGGATGACACTCTTGTGCCCCACAGGCCTGCCTGCACCATGGCACCATTGTACACTGAAGCCATTGCACCTCATCTCGGCCCAAACTCATCAGACGCCCAAATCAAAAGGCCCATTACTAACACTGTCGCGGAACTACCATCCACGTCCAGGCCAAGTGATGCTTACAAGCCCAATGTTGCCACTACTGTCTCTGCTGCACCTATACCTCATGTGGATTATGTACCGCCTGTTATGCCTTGTGATGCTCCCATGCCAAATGTTGATATTGTTGACACTGCTGATACTGCTGCCCCTTTGCCCAATGTTGTTTCTGCACTGCCTGTTATGCCTAGTGTTGACACCACGACCAAGTCCAAAAACATACTACCCCCTATCCCTGACCCACCCACTACCCCCCCCAGACCACCCACCTCCACCTCACCTTCCACGGTCCACACCCTTAGTTGCGCCCTGCTCAACGCTCGCTCCGTACCTGCCCACGCCCTCGACATCAATGACCTGATCATTAAGGACAATCTTGACCTCCTATTCCTCACGGAAACCTGGCTCAATGAAAGTTCAGGCCCGGCACTATCTCTGGCTATTCCATGTGGGTATTCCATTTTCAGGAAGGACCGCACCTCTCAGAGAGGTGGTGGCGTGGCCCTCATCGCCAGGGAATCCTTTGCTATTAGGGAAATGGCAGGGCAACTTGACCACAATAGTGACTACCTCCCACTCAAAATTTATGTTTCTCCTAACTGCACCATAACAGTGCACATTGTCTACAGACCTCCGGGTCCTTGCACTGACTTCCATGACACCATCATCTTCGCATTGTCCAACAACATCAAAAAGACTTCCCAGGTCATACTCCTGGGCGATTTCAACCTGGGGCTCAATGACCCCAAGGACCCCCATGCCAAAACCCTCAAGAACGCCCTATCCACCCTGGGCTTTGCGCAATCTGTCTCTGACTCCACCCACATCAAAGGGCGCACCCTCGACTGGATCAGTCAACATAGCTGCTCACTACTTGTCACGGAAAACACGCCCATCCCATGGTCTGACCACCATTACATCCAATTCAACCTTCGCACCAAAAAAGAGACCAACTCACCTCCGGCACCTTGCCCAGCTACTCTCGCCAGGAGCTCCCGCCAGCTCAAAGTCGAGAATTTAGCACCCTACCTCCGCAACCCGGCCCTGCAGGCCCCATTCTCCAATAACCCAGAAACCCTAGCCAACACTTTCAAAGAAGTCATCACCCAAGCAGTTGACTCCGTTACGCCACTGACCCTCAAAAAAGCCAAGAAAACCAAACACGCTAACTCATGGTTCTCCAAAGAACTTCTTGAACAACGCGCGCAAAAGAGGACTGCCCTCTCCACCTGGAAAGCTAACCCTTCAGAAACCACCAAAAATGCGTTCAAAGCCATCTCTAAATCCTACAAAACTAACATCACCACAGCCAAAGCTGCCTCCTTCAACGCTAGGATCTATGACGCCAAATCGGGGTCAAAGGAAATCTTCACCATATTCAGGGAACTGGAAAAACCATCCTCTCCTCCTCCCGCTCTCATCAAAGATGACAACTGGTGCAATAGCATTCAATCCGCAATGCTAGACAAGCTTAACACTCTTCAAACTAAAATTCGTGGCCACCAAAAAGCCCTTTCCCGCCTCATAACCAACCTGCATAGTCAACCCACCACACCCTCCACCACTAATCCCTCTCCATCTTTTGACTTCAAAGATATTACTGAGCACGAGGTCATCGCCCTGCTCAAGTCCATCAAACCGTCCAACTGTAAGGGAGATGCTTGTCCAGCTAGTCTCATTAAAGCCTCAGCACAGATCCTAGCTCCATTTCTCACAGCATTCATCAATTCATCCTTCCAGTCCGGCCACGTTCCAACGGGACTTAAGGAGGCTTGGGTTCGCCCACTCCTCAAAAAACCGTTGCTGGACCCCACGGTCCCGGGGAACTATCGACCTATCACCACTGTACCCTTCCTGCTGAAAATCCTGGACAAAGCAGCTTACCTGCAAGTCCAAAAGTTCCTTGAAGAAAACCGTCTCCTCGGCCTGCGGCAATCTGGCTTCCGCCCACGACACGGTACCGAAACGGCTCTCTTGGACCTAAAGAACCAAATGGACGATCTAAGAGACGCAAGGAAACCTGCTCTCCTTCTGCTCCTGGATCTATCCGCCGCCTTTGACCTGGTGGACCACAACACCTTGTGTCGCCATCTAGCTACCCAAGCTAACTTTTCCCCCAAAGCTTGCGAATGGATTACCTCCTTCCTCCAAGAAAGGGCAATGAAAGTCTTCTCCGACTCAGCCTGTGCCACCCCTAGCCACATCACCTGCGGTGTGCCTCAGGGCTCATGCATCGCGCCCACGCTTTACAACCTCTTCACGAGGCCACTGTTCAGCATCCTTGACTCCCTGGGCATCTCGTATACTAACTATGCGGATGACACCCAGGTCCTCATCCCACTCACAGGCGATTACTTGGCGGATACTAAAACTCTTACCACCATCTACTCCACTATCCAATCATGGATGGCAGATAACTGGCTATGCCTTAATAGTGAAAAAACCGAACTCCTCCTCATAGGAGCACCTTCCACGCTGGGGAACCTCGGTGAACAGTACACTTCCTTCACTATTGATAACATTCCCATTAAGGTCTCCAAACATGTGAAGACACTCGGAGTCTACCTAGACTCCGACTTGTCAATGGATAGACAGGTCAATGCCATTGCCTCCTCCTCAGCCTATTACTCGAAAATCCTCAACGCTGCCAGACCTTTCCTGTCACGCCAGAATTGCCTCACCATTGCTAGGGCAATAATTGGATCCAGGCTGGACTACTGTAATGCCCTACTCGTTGGGATCTCCAACAAGAACCTGGCCAAACTTCAGCTAGTTCAAAACAATGCACTTAGGGCGGCCACAGGTAACGCTAGAAAAGACCACATCTCAGAAGTCAGAAGACAGGCACACTGGCTCCCGGTGAAAGAGAGGATTGTCTTCAAAACACTCGCCCTCACCCACAAATGCCTCCATGAACTTGCTCCACCATACTTGACCCAAAGAATCTCCAAGCACTCTGCCACCAGACCATTAAGAACGTGCTATTCCAACACGATTGTCACGCCCAAATCACGCAAGGTGCGCGCTGGCGGCGCCAGCTTTCCCACTCGGGCCGCCACCCACTGGAACGCACTGCCACCTCACATCAGAATGATTGAATCCCACCAAGCCTTCCGCAAAGCTGTTAAAACCAAGCTCTTTGTATGAAACGTACCTGAATGCATTCTGTTACTGTATTATGAATATCATGCCTCACCTGCAACTATGCCTGTAATTTTGTATCCATAAGACCTCTGGTCTCATGCATATCTGCTGAATTAAGAATCCAACACTTACTTGTAACAGCGCCTCGATGTCCATGGGCTGCAAGTGCGCTATACAAATGCGAATAAATAAAATAAAATAAATAAAATAAATATTTATCGCAGTGTACTTAGGGACAATGCTATGTGATGCCATTTCCGGTTTTGTCAAGGGGTGAAAGGTTGTGTTCCATTGCTTCCCGTGATGTCACTTCGTGGTGGGGCTGGGCGATGTCACTTCCGTTATCCCTGGAATTTTGTTGAAATGACGTCCCTGTGCAGATTCTCAGCAGGTTTGAGGATGCAGTTTTCAAATGTCATGTAAAATGTGTGCTTATTGGTCCAATCGAAGCACTTAAGGGGCCTGAACATTTTAGGCCCAGTTGGTTGGCTGTGTCACATTGGTAACTCGGAGGGATACACTTCGGAGCTGAAGGTGCCTTATTTGTGTTACGTATCCCTCATTGGCTGACTTAAGCAGCAACCTTTGAGAAGAATTAGAGCCCTTTTTCAAATACAAGCTAACTGTGTTGTTTTTCTAACGAGCAAAGGTGGGGACTGTCCCCAAAACCCCTGCTAGTTTAGAGATATCAGGATTGGTATGGGTAGTGCCCGGCACACTTCATGTTACTGAACATAAGGTCCTTAATCAGTAGCACGTCATGCAAAGGATGGGATGCAGAGTAACTCTTACTCCAAATAATCAGGCCGACTCAGGAAGTTGGCAAAGTCCAATTTGACTGTTTTAATATCAATTGCCTAAAACAGGGAGTTACAACGGAAATCAGCGGACGTTTGTCAAGCTCCCAATGCATTTTACATAAAAACACACTTATATACTAAAAATTCATCATAAGCCACTATGTCATATTACGTGGCAAATAAGAAAAACCTGCGAGGGATTGTGATTGGTTCAAGGGGCACATCCAAGTATACTTTCTATACGGGGTCGGGTTGTGATAGGACATCTTCTGTCAGGTGGACAATTTAAGCCTGCCTCTAGTGCAAGTCATCCTCAACACTTATTAAGTACACAAAATACTATTGGTTCTTAAACTATAAGGCCCTTCATTATATGACCCTCTATAACTGGTTGGCACACTGTTATGCTCACCTAGTTTCTGCGAGGAAGTTGGGGCACAGTTGCAGCCCTCCCTGACTGAGGTCACCCATGTCTGGCTTCTCCCTCTGTGATTATGCTGTGGACTGTGACTATTGGTGGTGCTGCTCCTGCGTGGACATAAGGGGGCGCGAGTATGTCAGTCTGCGACCCTTCACCCACTTTCCAAACTCTACCTCCCCAGCCGTCGTTTTTGTGAGAATGCGCTGTTCCTGAGAGGCTCACCTGATTGTTAATGGCGAGTTCTCCGTCCTGCTGCTTCTGGCAGGGGCGCTTAAATGTCGGGGTCCGAGTTCCTTCACTGGTCCCTCGCAGTCCAGCTGCGACTAGTCCACGTCACTTCAGGTAAGTGTTGTTCTGTTTCTCTCTCTTTGTCTCTTCTCGCCTGTCGGCTTTCAGACTGCTTTAGTAATGTTTGTATTGTTCATTCCAGTATTGTTGCTTGCTCCGTAAATATTGTCTCTGTTTTGTTTTTACACCGTATAAGTGATGATGTGGACCCTGCTGCAGCTGCGAAGCAAGGGGCGGAATCCGGATGGGAACGAAGATAGCTCTACGATGGTCCGGCAACAGGTAAGTGGTCCTTAGGGATGCGCGGGAGGATTGACTGAGGCGTGACCCTAAATGGAATGTTGAATAATGTTCTAACCTTGTCTTCCGTTTCTTCCACAGGAATTGGCTTCGTGAACAAAGAGCGGGATGTGCAGTGGTATTGGAATCAGGATCGCGGAGTTCCAGAGAATGAATCTGCGGATGGTAGGATGGACGCCAGTCTCCAAGAGGTAACCGCCCAGGTAAGATGTTGGATCCAAGAGGTAAATCTGTCAACTCAGGCGGCGGTGAGCGTTACCTTGCGCACAAGTGCAAATTAACACGAAGCGCTGGCCTTGGGGATGGAACAGCTTATATAGCTGAGTTCCTTTGGTCACTCCCACTAGTCCTGGCTTGCCTGCCACACTTTGCCACTCCTAGAATTCTGCACATGCAGCCCAGCCCTGGGAGTTACGCCGAAATAGTCTGCACGTGCAACTACTCCTGAAGTAAAAGCACATGAAAAGTCTTGTACAATAAAGCGCTATGGTGCTGTAATGAAGCATTCCCATTTATATTCTTACATGAGCCTGGCGCCAAAGGCACCAGGACTGAGTACAGCCGGGCCCCCTATGTTGATACGTCCCAAAGGGGTGAGAATGGGTTATGTGACCCATTTCCCCCATCACCTGATGGTGTGGTGTCTGTGTCCTAGGACAGGTGACCATGACACACATAAGTGCCATGTCTGGAACATTTGGCTCCTTAGCAACACATAAACTCAAACACGGGTACCGGGAGGTGGATATGACTTTTCTTCCCACCTAATTAACCCAACATCTCACATCGCCCATGCCTTCTGCCGTGAAGATTTGCCTTTCAGCTTGGCCTTGCAATGTATTCTCGTCTCTGGGAATATAAGGGAGTACGGGCACACACTTATCACAGTTCTGATCTTCATGCCAAACTCCTATTTTCATCCTTAGTCCACGTGACAGGAGACCACAATTCAGCCCATTTTTCAGCAATTAATTGTCTTGAATTAATAAACTTGCCAATCTTAGTGTTCATTCTTTGCCCCCGAACAAGAGATGATTCAGCATCTCACGGTTTCTGTTCTTCAAGAATAGATAACCGGCCTTGGCTTGCTCCAGCTTTGATACCAGGCCAAACAGCTTCACCCTTCAAGTCCGCGATCTCCAGCAATTCTTTGCTGCGACACACAGCTCTCGATCCTTTTTTTTTCTCCGTGGGTTTGAACTTACCAAACTTTGTGACACCGATTTCCAGACACTATACAGTGGCGGCTTCGCCTGCAGTCTATTCACTATGTATAGCTAGCTTCTATGATTACTTAGTCTACTTTTGCCGTGCCTGTACATTCATTCAATGGCTTGTATTTTCTGCAGTGTGTCACACACACATGCAATCTTCTTTTCTGCATTGGAACGTTCACTCGATTCCTTATTTCATCATTAGTTTCTATAAGGTCCATACATCTTCTTCTTCTTATCTTCTTAGTGCGTCACTCTCAGTTCTTGTAATGTCACCAGCTTCTCTTTCTCTTGTTTTCATATTCCTTCGAGGACCTCTTCCAAGAGCTTGTCATCTCTTCGGGCATACATCTGGTATGCCTTTCTTAATGGATACCTTTTCTCGAATACTCGTCACGGTGTGGTCATAACTACTGGTGTCAAGCATGGTGCAGTTTCAGGCTTCCAACATACAGGCAGTAGTGGGGCAGGACTTCCTCCAGAGGCATTCGGCTGCTCTTCTACATTACAGTCATATTTCACTGTGGTGTGGTTTGACAGTTAGGAACACACCCTTGCGACCTACCCTTGATGTAATCAAGTTGACCTATGATCATATTTAGCCCTCTGAAGTCATCTGTTATAAACCGAAGTTGCATTAAAACCTGGTGAGTGGGGTGTCCTTTTGGCCTCTGGATCTGTGTGAGAGAGGGTTGGGGCCTGTTGGAGACACTGAGGGGAACTTTGGGGAAACATTTTCAGGGATGCTGCCCCTTTTCCCGATAGCCTAACAAGCTCCTGACAAATGTCGTTCTCTGCCCAATAATTGTTGTCCAGACAAGCAAAAGGCCCAGCAGGTCGCACTGGGCACAGCAACTCAGTAAGTTAGTATGAGGCTTGAGACGACTGTGCCTGCCATCCAATATATTAAGGAAGGTGAACTGAGTGCATGTGGTTTGCCTATTGCAGCAGGACTTTCTGTGAACCAAAACGTGTATGCTTAATTTGACCCTTAGCACTTCTCCTTGGGTAATTAGTGGAGTACTTAGTCAGCTCTTACCCCTCATCTAACATTCCCTAATCCTTATTCTGAATGGGGTACAATGTATCTGTCAGAGCGAAGGGTAGAGAGAGAGGGATTGAGCGTGAGAGACACAGAAGGAGGGATGGAGACTGGACTTTACATTGGCAAAATGATAAAGCAAATATGAGAGCTGTCTGCAGAATGAGTGTAGGGAGGAGGCCATGCTGTGTCTTATTATGCCTTTTCATACCTTTCAGTTGCTTTTATTTTATTTTATTGGACCTTTGTATGGCACCTAAAGACAAGTTTTTCCAGGTGCCACAAGACATGATAGAGGCGGGGGGACAAGGGAAATACAACCGAAAACCAAGAACGTTTATATTGGCCTTGCGACAACTCTACTGGGCAAGTGCTTAAGAAGGTGGTAAGTGCAGGGGTTGAGGGGTAGAGGGAGAAGTGCAGGAGTTTGGGGCACCCAGGGAAGGGGACGGAGTAGTGTTGTAGAGGTCAACAAGGTGAGTGTAAGGGGGAAAAAGGTGGAAAGGGAGGAAGAGAGCTGTGGGCAGGGCGGACCAACTTGCTAGTCCGGCAAAGGGAGCCCGAGGGTAAGTGCTGGTAAAGGATGCAGGGAGGCTGGTGGGGATGGTTTGGCCCTTGTATGACTCTGAAGGGACCAGACCTCAGTCGTAGCGGCAGAGGGAGCGTGAGCACGGACAGGCAGAGGGAGGGAAGAGGAGAAAAGGAAAGTCTTGAGAAGATTCCAGAACTTTAGAAGATCCGGCTCAAGTTGGTGGGGGGAAGGAAGGCCATTCCACAGGAAGGAGACAGCCCCAAAAAGGGATCTAGCTCCCATTCTCTGCTTGGAGAAACATTTGATCTGCAGAGAGTTGTAGCCAGAGGACCAAATGACTCTGGTCGGGAAGTATTTAGAGAGGGAAATCTGGATGTAAAGAGGTCCAGGCCCCAGACGGCCTTGTGGATGATGCAGAGTGTCTTGAATTGAAGAGATTTTAGGGCAGCAGAGATGCAACCCCTGGGCTTGAAGCCAATGATAATATTGCTATCCCATTCTGGATGAGTTGGAGGGACAAAGGAAGGAAAGAGGCAGACTGAGAAAGAAGCTGTTGCAGTAGTCAAGCCTAGAGAGAACCAGGGCTCGGGAGACATTGGGAAGAAGGTGAGAAAGGCAGAATGCCCCTCAGAATGGAGCTGAAAGTATGGCTTCTTGGCAAGTGATGTGTGGAGAGAATCGGAGAGAGGAGTCAAAGATGATCCCAGGGTGTTTTGCATCACAGGTGGGTGAGGAGATGGGACCCAAGGAGTCTGGCCAGAGAGGGGGAATAACAAGGAGCAGGCATCTCAATGAGTAGTATCTCTACCTTACTGGCATTAATGCACAGATCATTGGCAGAGAAACATGCCTGAATTGCAGCCAGGCAGTCAGGTATGAGGCAGGAGGAGGAGGTTTTAGAAGATGCCAGCTTGAAGGAGAGCTGTGTGTCGTCTGCATAACACTGGCAATGAGAGGAGAAAGTGGAGATCAGGTGGGCCAGAGGAGCCAGGTAGATGTTGAAAACCCATGGCAATAGAATGGAGCCATAGGGAACGCCACAGGTATTGAGTGTGGTGGAGGAAAGAAAAGTACCCATTTTTATTTGGGAGAGTCCATTTGAAAGGAAGGAGGTAAGCCATGCCAGTGCTCTGTCCATGATGCCTAGGGTATCACAGTGACGGTTTATGAGGATGGAGTGGTTGACAGTGTCAAAAGCAGAGAGAGATCGAGGAGGATCAGAGCAGAGGGTGACTTGGAATCCAGGTTGGAAAGTAGGTCTTCACTGGTGTTCAGGAGTGCAGTTTACATGCTTCTGGCAGCCTTAAAACTGGACTGGTGATCGTAGAGGTAGCCAGCCATTTCGGTGTGGAGAGTCAGTTGGGGGATGACCAGTTTCCCTATGAGTTTGCCCAAGAAAGGGGTGATAGAGATAGGGCGATAGGTAGACGGGTAAGAAAGGTCCGCAGATAACTTTTTTAGGAGAGGGTGCACAAGGGAGTGCTGGAGGGGTTGGGGGAAGGAGCCTGTGGCAAATGAATGGTTGCCCAGGTCAGCAAAGGCTGGAGCGAGAAAGGCAATGTTGTCCTTGATGGTTCTGGAGGAGCAGGGGAGCACCTGTTTAGAGAAGACTTTCATAGAGCTGATGACTCTAGAGGTCTCATCTGGCATAACTGGAGAGAAAGAGGAGAGTATGGGAGCAGACGGGGATCAAGGGAGGTGAGAAAGTGGGTGAGGGGATGGATTAGGGGGAGCAGAAGACAGAGAGGACAGGATGTCCAAGGTTTTGGAGGAGTAGCAGGTCGCCAGTGCAGCGCAGAGGGCCTGGGAGGCGGGAGAGGAAGAGGAGACTGTGGTTGGATTGGCAAGTTGCTTGCAGATTTTAAAGAGTTCAGCTGTGTTGTTGGTGGCTCCAGAGATACAGGCCTGGGTGTGAGCCCTCTTCTTGGAGCAGATGGAGAGGCAGTATTGCCTTTAAAGTAGGTGGCGGGCCAGTTTGTCAGAGGATGAGCTAGATACCAGCCACTTCCACTCGGCAGCCATGCGTTTCAAAGCGGCCACGTCGGAGTCATACCAAGAGTTGCAATTTCGAGACAGGCTTCATGCAGATTCTCATGACAGGGGCAATCATGTCAAGGGTGTTGGAGATAGGGAGGTGGAGGTTATCAAGAACAGAGTAAGAGGGAGCGTCGAATGAGGGGGTCGGAGGAGGGATGAAGGAAGAGGCAAATGCAGCGACTGAGAGATGCTTCATTGGTCAAATGACGGAGAAGGAGACTGGCAGTGCTGGTGGAGGCGTCAGGGGACATGGAATGTCAAGGTGGGAAGAGAGCAAGAGTGGTCAGCAGGAGAGAGGGGTAATGAGAGGGTTAGAGGGAATATGTATGTTGAGATGAGAGCAGCAAGGGTGTGTACGGCCGAGTGGGTTAGGCCAGAAGGAAGGATAGAGAGTGAACGAGAGTAAGCGAGAAAGTAGAGGAGACAGACAGCCTGCAGACTAGGTTTAAAAAGATGAGTAGATTTAAGTGGACATGATAGAGGCAGGAACCCACTCAGGGAAGATCAGAGCTACTACACACCCAGCCCATGAGGGCCTGGGATTGGACCGGATCTTGTAGCCTACAGGAAGAAGAGTGTCGAAAGCAGTGACTGAGCTGGCCTTGAACCACGTCTCAGTGAGAGCAAGGACGCCAAGGTCAACGTCTTCAAGGAGGTGACAGATTTCAGAGGATTGTTTGATAGAGCGAGAATTGAGGGTGGGTGCGGGAAGGAGGGATGGAAGGAGATGGGGGGAAGTTGAAGAGAGAAGGAAGACACCTGTCAAGAAGGCAGAGGTTGGGCTGAGAGCCCTAGGCCATGATAGTGCCATTATGAAAGACATGTGTGGCCTGATGTATGATGTAGTTGATGCAGCTCTCAACGATGGATAGGCTCACGTTCGCAGGTCTTGTTGGAAGTGTAGACAAGAAGTCTGCCGGATTGTCCTACTTGCCAGGACTGTGTCTCATGGTAAGATCATAATCTTGCAACCTCAACCCCCACCTTGCAATACAGCGACACCTGTGGGCCTTTTGGCTCACGTAAATAGTCAACAGAGCTTGGCAGTCCTTATTCCCATATAGGAACAGGTGAAAATGTTTGCATGCCCACACTACAGCCAGCCCCTCCTACTCCGCCTGTGAATAAGCCTGCTCTGAACCCGAGAGTCTCCTTCTGGCATATGAGATGATGAATTTGTACTGAGGTGCCTCAGCATGGCATCAATCCAACGGGGCTCGCGACTGAACAGCGCACGCACACCTCGTAACCGGCCAAGTACTGAAAAAAAGGAAAAGTAGCCCAAAAAGAATAGAGGAATGAAAGACACGACTGGGAAGAGAGAACTTAAACAAAGACACCCCCTTCACCTCCACAAGTGGGACTACTAAGAAACAGGAGGAGCTGTTAGGCCCGTTAAGGCCCATGGAAGGAGGCTCAAGGGAAAATATGGGAAGGGAGACATTCAGCCTTAACGTACCCCCACGGAGGACTAACAAGTGAGCACGAGTAATGCACCAGACACTCCCCAATAGATAATAGATAATGCCCGTAGGGTATCGAGGTAGGCAACTAACCATTTCTAGCGGATCCCCCTTAGGCCAGTGAACACATCGCCTAGCTAGAAATAGGGCTAGTGCTAAGAAATCAGACAGTTTAACGAATTCTGGAGAAGTTTAGGAATCATGACCGCTGAGGTTACGATTCAGGTGAAACTCAGAAAGGGCAACTAGGGGGAGAGGGGGCAAAGATCACAACTGTCACTGGAGATGCAGTACATTAATTTCCTGGGTAGGGAATGTGACGCATTTAGACAGATTTCAGGAGTGGAAATCGTGATGCCCTTCAATGAATGTCAGGATTAGGTAATCTGACGCATTTAGGTGGATTTCACGGGTAGGAAATGTGATGTACTTAGATGGATTGATTTGTGAGGTGGGAGGTGTGACGCACTTGGATGAATATCAGGGGTGGGAGTTGTGGCGCAGTTGGGTGAACTTCAGGTTTGGAAGATGTGATGCACTAGGATGGATTTTCAAGGGGGGTAATACGCACTTTATGGATTGCTAGGGTGCAAGATGCGGTGCACTTAGGTGGATTTCAGGGATAGGGGGTACTTGGATGGATTTCCAGGATTCTCACCAATAATCCACATTAAAAAACTCACTCCTCTGCTACACCTCTCAAATTCTGGACTTAACATAAACAGACCTCTACAGCACCACAGTCTGCAGGTACTTCACAACACCCCAACAACAACACAAGCCACACATAATCTTACACAACAGCACACGGTCACCAACTTCTGAAAAATCACATTCATGCTCAGTGAACAGTGTTTGCGAACTGAAGCTGCCAACAGCACATCACAGCTCTCTTGTTTTTTCCCCCGCTCAACCTTACTAACCACACACCATCCCTCATTGCATTACAGATCCGCCTGAGAGCCTGGAGACCACATAAGTGGCATTGGTGTGCCATGTCTAGTGTCGCCCTGAAACACAATATGCACCCACTGTCAGTAGCTGCTTCTAGCACATGGAATTTGATCTTGGCTGAATGTGTATTGTAACCCCACATGGCCATTAAGGAACCATTGCATGGCAATGGTGTATGTGCACCATTCAGTCTGCGTCCCAATAGGGTTTGAGATGGAAGTGGTCCTACCTGTGGATAGAGTGAACAACAGAATAGTGGCAGTTTGAGGTAATTTAGCAGAACAGCATCTTTAAAGTACTTGGCAGCAACAGAACAGGACAAGCAGAAAAATGAAAAGTGGCATCACTATCCTCAGTCATACTCAGTAATGAAGGAACCTAGTCAAAGAGTGAATCAAACCAAGTGTCATCTTTGATTCCAGCTTCTCTCTCCATGGCCTCACACAAATTATGCAAGGCTTTGATTGTATTCGATAGGGTGCCATTTTCCAAATCAGTAGGTGGCAGCATGAAACCCCTATCTTATTGCACACCCCACATACCATTGTGCTAAGAAGGTCTAGGATGTAAAGATTCTGAAGTGTCATGAGGCACAGGGACCTCATCTCCTCACATATTGCATTAAAGGCAGTCTCTGAATGATTAACCAGTTGAATGAGGTCATACCAGGTGATCTGGAGCCCTTTAGCGTTGACAATGGCTTGGACATCTGGACCCAGGAGAGAGGCAAAGACGATCTCTTTTCTGCTAAAGGGTCTAAAGTGCTCATGTACGTTTTTTAACGCCTCTGAAAAAGCCAATGAAAGGTAGGTGCTATGGGTAGATTTTCTCAAATGTTCAGCCATTTTATGTCCTTCAACAGTTTCAAGTCCGAGTGCACTCAATGAGGTAGGGGGCACAGGGGACACAAAGGTGGCAACCAGGACTGTGGAGTGCTAGGTAGCAATGCTGCACACTCCCTTCCAGGCCGTTCGGAGTTGGAGGTAAGCTAGGGTTCCACAGACCCAGTAGTAATCAAGGATAGTAGAGGTCCCACCGGCAAAGTCTGCAACACGCAAAGTTCTGGTAAGTTAATATTAGTCCCGACTGGTATGGTGCCATCGACCCTAAAACACAAGGAAAAATGTGAAAATAACTGGATCTTAACATGTCTTTCTTGTGAGTTCAGCCACACCAATTTTATTACCATATACATTCCATATCTCTGAACATTCTTCATTAATGTTCTCCACTTGTTGTTCAGTAACCTTTTTAATTCCTCCTGCTTTACAGCTTTTCACCCCTTGTTTGCATCCATTGTGTAAGAAAACAAAACCATCTAATTTCAACTGTGATCGCAGGCCACATCCTATATCTTCATGCTCCTTTTTCTCTTTTTCCAAACATTCATGCCCACTGATTGCTATGATGGTCGCCTGAACTGCTTGTACTTGAAATAAGCCCCTCACTCTCCACAAAGAGAGGTGCACCACACATTCTTCTATCTGAGTTGACAACTCATCAGAAATAAATACTCTTGGAATGCCAGAAGCGTTGGGGATGATCAAACAGACATAAGAAGAGTGTGCTGACTTTTCCATTCCCACCCTCTTCATGCGCCTGTACCACAAATTGTCTGGTGCAAAGCCATGCACATTCACCACAATATCCAAACCTACCCCTTCATTTACAATTTCATTTGGGTCAGTATCTCTTTTGTTCAGGGTTTTAACATTTCATAAGATCCTATAACACTAGCAGACATATTCATTTTTTACAACTTTATCCATTGTTGCGCCTAAATTGGGAAAATAAATAAATAAAAGAAAGAACAACCAAACATACATCCTAACACCCATAGGTGTTGACCTATTTCTCAAATTTTTACACAAGAAATATAATGTCTGTTTGTCCGATCAAATGCCCTAGCTGGGATGAGCGCTGACATCTTTGGGAATACTTAGCTCCATTTCTTTTACAACTCCTCTTCCCCATTAGAGTCTTGCTCTTACGAAGGTGGAGAAGCCCTGTCAACTTCCCGGACGTCAGTAAGGTGTATCCTTCCACCCTCACAGCGCTCGATGTGGCATAGACAATGGTATGCAGCCCATAAAAACGGCTCTCACTCCAGCGCTGGAGAATAATCAGACATACACGCTGTCTCCAGGGAAAATCTGTGGCTGTGGTAGAACTCCAGAATCTTGATCAATGCCCTATTTTGCAGCCTGCTGTTGGTGTGAGGAGTCAACCTGTGAAGATATAATTCTCACAACTCAGGTTAAATCCCTAACATAAGCCCTAAACTACTCTCCTAGAATCTCTGAGGACTTCTGAGCATCTGATGCTATGGTAAAGGTCAGAGTGGTGTATGTATTCTTCTCCCTGTCACTATCTTGTGGGGCAATAAGTGATGAGTCCTTAAATAGAACAGTGCCAGGGGAAGGCAAAACAAACATGACTTTTTAAGTTCATAACACAGCTGGGGTAACCTTTTTTTTTACAGTACTTTCATTCTTTCCATGACCCGGGTTGGCCTGTGGGTGATACACCGAACACAATGGGCCTCATTCCGGGTTTGGAGCTAACCATGGAGTAATTAGCTCCATGGTTGCCTCAGAAACCGTCCTAAATCCGACATGGTGAATGGAGTAATTACCGGTCCATTCCAGGGTTGGAGGGACCGGTAATTCCCCATTCACCGTTTGCCCTTCCCCATTCCCATTTCTGCCCCATAGGGCTCAATGGGAATGGGGAAGGAGGTAATTACGGCACCGTAAATTACGGTACCGTAATTACATCCGAAGTACCTTTGTGGGTCCCGTACTTAACTCCTGCTCAAAGCAGGAGGTAAGGAAGGACCCGCAAAGGGACCTCGGAATACAGAGGTAAGGGATTACTGGCATCGGCACCCTTACCGGTGCCGGTAATTCCTTACCTCCAACCTCGGAATGACCCCCATTGTGTGCTCTATGCCCAATAAAGTAGTAATCACTGCAAAACGTTCATCCAAAAAAAGTGAGTTCCATTGTCAAACCTCAAGACTTTGCATATACCCCACCATGGGAAGACCTCCCAAAGCAAGAATATCACTGCTGATTTACCATCAGGGTGTGCACAGGGTCAAGCCTAAAGCAATCAGGAGAATGAACAAGCAGCAACAATGAGATAACAAAAATTACCGCACCTGTTTATCATGTCCAAATAGTCGATGTGGTGCTCTCTGAAGGGCCCTGAATGTCAGGGCAAAGTGCCTTTTAAAGTCTTCAAGATATTTCCAGTATTGAACTGGTGACATGTCACACAGTTAGATATGAACTTACCTGTTCCTGCAAGTTAGGGATGAACCAATCCTCCTGGAGGTCTGCAGCTACTTGTCACTGAGATGTGTGCAAAGGGTATTGCAGCTGCTCCAGATCCACACTAAGTAACTCCAGAGGCATTACTACTTTACCTGTAAGTTCCTATCTCCACAACAAATCTGTGGGCACACCCTCATTTCACCCACAGCTCCTTCTCATCCTTTGATACTCTTTCTTGCATTTATTTAATTTGAATCAGAGGAACTGCAGTATACAGGATTTGTAACTGTACCTGTTGGGATATGGTATCTGTGATGTGGGAATCTGTAAATGGCAAATTTGCAGCCTCCTTTGCCACTATGTCAGCCACATTAGTCCCAAGTGCAATTATGTCAGTATTATTAGCGTGTGCAGCACATTTAACGAGGGATATCTCGGCTGTAGTGTTAATGCTTTCATTAGTCTGGATAGTAGCACAACATGCTGGATGGGGACCCATCAGATCTCCTAAAACCTCTCCTCTCCCATCTCGACAAACCTTAATGCACAGTGGACATGATGTATGCACTGTCAGAGTGAAGCATGACTGTCTTCACCTCTAACGCCTCTATGAGTGCTACCAATTCCGCCACTTGCGCAGAATAATCTGAAATCAATCTCTTTTTCATTCTGACTGGGTACTCACCATCCACAAGGCCCACAAATGCCACTTCTGTGTGCCTTTACCTTTGTCCTGATTTATTGTAAATGAGCCGTCAAAAAGGAGCACCTTCCCTCCCTCTAATGAATCTTCCTTGACTTTCCTACTCTCATCTCCTTCTTCCTCATAAGTTGTACAATCATGTAAAACATCATCAGGTTTCACTGGTTCGGCTAAGAATGTTGCAAGATTGACTGAATGACACCTCACTGGATGTATGGAGGCATTTGACAAGATGATCTCATACCCCAAAGCTCTCTGCGTGGTGAGGGTCGATTTAAATCTTTCCTAGATCGCAAAAACTGCATGTTCTACATACAATGGCCCTCATTACGACCCTTGCGGAAATCGGAAAACGATGGCGGAAATGCAATACCGCCATCGAATAGCGCTCGGTGCGACTATGACCCGTCACCGCAAAGTACGAAGCCATTAGCGACACCGTAGTGAACGCCAACGCTAACTGCACCAAGCACGCGCGCGCGCGCCATGCGAAACCGCAAACACCACCATGGCGCAAGGGTACGCCAATTCCGACCCTAGCGGACATGTACCTAACGCCATCAGGCATGGCGTAATGTACCATTCCGCCATGGTGAGAAGTACGGCATCGCGAATCAACCGTAAACGGCCCCACTGAGTGCCTGTACACCGCTCCCTGCCCACAAAGTACAACTCCCCGTAGGTGCAATGAAGTCACAATGCAACCATTGAAATGTACAAGTCACCCATGCATGGCAACGAACAAAAGAAACACAAGAGGGGCCAATGGGAGCTGCAGGGCACAGATGGCACGAATACAGAAGCCATCCCAATGGACATGACCACAGTCCCCCACCAAGAAACGCACGCAAACACAGGCACCTGTGACCAGCAATATTCCGAGAATCACATCATTCCACCAGTCCACCTGGCTGACCGGCATCTGTTACACAAAACCCAATCCCCCGCCCCTGAGCATGACAACATTCAAACTGTCATATTGGCAGCCCCCATCCCTGACCTCACGGGCTTAGTAGGCAAACGCGCCCAGTACAGTACCACGCAACTAAACTCCGAAGCTGGAACCCAATGCAGATCTCCTCACAATACATCGCCCCCCAAATAGGCATATGCCACATCACTTGCAAAGAAAAACGCTACACGGGCCAAATCAGAATAGAAATTTAATGCACATCAAAGTCACCAAGCCCATACAGCCATCAGGCCATGAACTCCAAAACACTAATCACCATTGTGGGCTGCATCCGCAAGAAATGACCAGCCACTACTTGTGTGTCGCCCTGTTCCCTCATGGTACACAGAGCCACATTCACGTACGAAAAGGCAACATGGAAGCGCACAGAACCGCAGGGCCGTCCCAATGGGGAGGCACTAGTCCAGCTGAAAGGCCGAAATGTTGCTCCGAGCCACCAGTACTGCGTAAGGGCATGTGGGCCATTGGCGATCGTCCCATAAGATCGTAATGCTGCTCCACTGATTAACACGAAGCAGCAGGTGTCGGGAGTAAAAGCCATCTGCAGGAGTGGCATACATATGGCAGTGGCAAAAGGGGAGGAGATACCTGTCAACCAAAAGAAAAGAAAAAGAACAGAATGGCCATCAGAACCACATTCCAACAACTCACTTCAATGATCACACGAAATCCACAGCCATATGCATGCTAGCCCACTCCAAAGGATCATCACCACCCCAAAACCACTTGCGACTCATAACCATCTATATCGAGGTGCAAACACCATCACAAACAAGTGTACCTGTGCATGCGTCTGTCAAAACAGAATCCATCAGATGGGAATGTTAACGTGCATGGACACAAGTGTCTGAGGGCGCGTCGAGACAGGGAGGGCTCAACAAGGCCAGATAGACGATGGTCCCACTATGGCAGCCCTGCATCACATAGCGTAGGGGAGGCGGATAGATCCCAAGAAGCCCTGTACATGGCAAACTCTGTATCAAATCACCTGCCCATGCATCCATTCATCATTCCCTCATCCCGGAATCAAAACGCCTGAATAATTACTCACATAACATTAGAAACATCCATTGAGTCTGTGCGTTATGCAGCCTGCAAAATCCACAGTGACCCAGCCCGTAATTCCAGTGTAGTGAAGTAACATGTATTTGGGAACGTCCGGCCTCATCGCCCACGTAGCAATTGCGCATCCCAAACTATTCATATCAATCATTGCTTCCTCGCCATGGGCCCTGTCTCAAGGACATTGAACAATAGAACGTTATATTTGCAGTCAGACCTGTGGGCATCTCCTCGCCGCTAGCTGGAAACCGAAAGCGCCGCCCTTCGAATTCCTCATTTGCAACATCACGCCGAAAAGGCATCTGTGGCCGTTTGAAATCACTAATTATTCCTTCGAGTGCGGCTGTGTGTGAAAATGGCAACTGCCTTCACCCACAAATGGGACGCCCCGCCCGTCGTTGCAACTCGGTACAGTGATGCATGAGGGCCCACCGTTACTCGAGTACTACGTTCCACTGACCCTTCACAAGTCTGTTCGCGACTGCACAGATAGTATGTGCAACAATGGGACCACAGCTGAATGAACATGTCAACCAATGTTACACGGCCATCGGGTACAAATACATGATTGCAATAGCAAGATGCCATTCCCCGATTTGCAGCGTTGTGCGCGGGACGTGCTCGGCCAAAGGGGAGAGCAGTTTGCACAGGTGGAATTAATCACCACAGGTGGAGGCCATACAGCCTGAAAACACATAAATTGCACAGCCAGTCTCCTCCCACAACCACACCGAAATGCTACCGGCAGGACTCGCGATGTTGGCCCTGGGGGACCTGATAGCACTGCAACTACTCCAACTCCAAGAAGAAGACGAACACCAACTGCAACCGGCCGCACGAAGGAGACGCAGGAGGAGGAGGAGGCCAAGGCAGGGCCAGCAAGGGCCGCCAGCACAGCCACTACCACCACGCAGGCAGCCCGCAATCCCACGCCTCCGAGCACATCCGTTCGACCTCACTGCTGAGCAGATCCACACCCTCTACCGTTTGGACCGGGACACCATAGCCGCCATTGTGGACATGACACAGGCTGACCTTGTCAGCATGATAGATAGCCCAACCGCCATCCCACCCCTACTGAAGGTGGTGTCTGTACTCCACTTCCTGGCCACAGGCACCTACCAGCACACAGTCGGACAGTTGCATGGCATTTCTCAGCCACTGTTCTCACGGACACTATTTCAAGTGCTCGATGCCCTCCTGCAGCACGCAGACGACTACATCTCTCTACCACGCTCGGAGCAGGAAATTACCAACACAAAAGTGGGATTCCATGCACTTGCCGGCATACCGGGTTGCATTGGTGCCATCGACTGCACCCATGTGGAATTGGTCGTCCCACATGCCATGGAGGCCCAGTACCGCAACCGAAAACAATTTCATTCCCTGAATGTACAAATGGTGTGTGACTCCAACAGGATCATTACACATTGTTGTGCCCGATTCCCTGGATCAACCCATGATTCTATGGTCTTGAGGAACTCTACAATACCACGCTACATGGAGCGACACGCAGGGAACAGATCCTGGCTACTCGGTGAGTCTCATTACATGCATGATTATGTGGGGTATGTGATTTGGCAATGACCTGGCAGGAAGGGGCGGGGGTGTGCGTACGTAGCAATGGCATTCCACATCATACGTTTCTCGTCCACATACAGGTGATGCTGGATATCCACTGAAGAGATGGCTCCTCACACCAGTCTGGAACCCACGGGACCAGCATGAGGAGGACTACAACCATACCCGTGTAGTCATTGAACAGGCATTCGGCCTACTGAAGACTCGTTTCCGCTGCCTCAGCAGGTCTGGCGGGGCACTCCTGTACCGCCATGAGAAGGTTGCAAAGATGGTCATGGCATGTGTCATGCTCCACAACATGTGCGTACGTAGAAATGTGCCCATGCCCCCTGACGCAGAACTGCAAGCACCTGATGATGGTCATGATGAGGGTGGGGATGTGGCAGGACCTCATGGAGTCTGCGAGGCACCGGAGGCCCGTGACATTCGTCAGCATCTCATTGATGTATGCTTCTAGCACTCACGCCTGGTGGCTGATACATGGACACGGGACTCGTGGCACTGTGTGTGTCTGGGACATGCACAATATGGACTGTACGCCTATGATGGCCTAGTACACAAAGATCAATGTCCACACATCTCATTGGTTGATCGTGCACTTTTTATGGCATATGTGATGTCATGTTGAACACCCTATCGACCCGCCACCCAAGTGAGCCCAACACACCCCCTCCACCCTCCTACCTTCCCCCCGAACACCAGTGTCCAAAGATGCTCATTGTCAGTGGGCTGTCGCTATTGCAAGCCCCCTCTGCGGGTATCAGGGGCACCCCTGCCTGTGGAGCGCAGGTTCCTTCCAGATCTACGTTGGGGGCTGCCCTGGACGGAACTTGCAACGGATGATGTGTCTGCCTGCTCACGTCCATGCATGTCCCTAAGGGTTTGCGAGAGCTCAGTGAGCACACGGCGCACTGCGGCAAGTTCGGCACATACGTCTTTGGACGTCGCATGCAGTTCCCCCCTCAGGCTCTCGGTGCTTCTCTCCATTTGGACTCTCAGGCTCTCGGTGCTACTCTCCATTTGGACTCTCAGGCTCTCGGTGCTACTCTCCATTTGGACTCTCAGGCTCTCGGTGCTTCTCTCCATTTGGACTCTCAGGCTCTCGGTGCTACTCTCCATTTGGACTCTCAGGCTCTCGGTGCTACTCTCCATTTGGACTCTCAGGCTCTCGGTGCTACTCTCCATTTGTGCCCTTAGCGTCTCTGTACCTCTCTCCATTTCTGCCCTAAGTGTCTCAGTTGATGTTTCTATGTCTGCCTTAGTGCCCCCACATTCATCGGCATGGTCCTTGAGGAGTGTGGCCAGTTGCTGCTGTTGTACGATTAACTGGTCGAGGGACTGTTGCCTCTGCTGGGCCATGGCCATTTGCGGGGGTGTCACAGAGGGGCTGTTGTCCTCATGTTGCCTTGCCACAGGGCTTGTGGGGGATGGCCAGTCGTCGTCTTGTGGGTGCCCCTGCGTGGTATCCTCATGTTGTACGGGATGGGACAGACAGGGGGATTGGGACAGGTCATGGATGGATCTGACTTCGACATCCCCGTTTTCTGTGTCCGAGCATGCTGCCATCAATGGGGTGTCACCTATGGTGCTGCTGCCACCAGAGGCAGTGCCTTCTGTGGCATCCATTGGGGGGACCTGTGGTGGTGGTGTTGTGGGCATGCTGGCTGCTGGGGTGCCTGTTGATGTTCCCTCCTCTGTGCTGCCACCTGATTTGTGCTGCTGCCGTGTCTTGATGCGTGCAGCTGAGGTGGAGGGTCTCTGGCCGTTGGTCTTGGCCCTCTTTGCAGGTGTGCTGGTAGGGGTGTCCTGTAGCTCGTCGTTTGGATCGGACCCTGTGGTGGAGTAAAGGAGGGCGAGGGTTATTGATGGGTCTGTGGGAATTGGAATGGCATTGTATCACATGCATTGGGGTGGTACCTGAGGGTGATTTGGGTCGGGTCCTTGGAGGTGCTTTGATTTGTGTGTGGAGTGAGGGTGCAGTTGTTTGGCAGCCTGCAGTTTGGGTGTGCCTGCTGCACGTGTAGTGCGTGTATTAGGGGTTTTTAATTATTTATGTATTTATTGTGGGTTTTAACGTGCGCTATCAGGCCGATGTGTGTGGACGTTCTCCTGGACATGTGTTTCTGTTGCACTATGTGGACGCATGGTACTTCACATGGATGGACTGTGTGGATTTGGCATTGTTTTATCTGGCCCACCTACCTGAATCTTCGGATGTCTGCACTCCTTTCTCCATCCCTCCGACTCCCTCTATGCTCTCCATTCCGATGGTGGAGGCACAGATTTCTTCCCAGGGGGTCAACTTGATGGGTGATTCAGGACCTCCCCCGGTGGCTGTGGCAATGTTGCGGTTGGCAGAGAGTATGCTGCGGACGCGTATCCGCAGGTCGTCCCATCGCTTGCGGCATTGCTGTGGGGTGCGGGGTGCGGTCCCCACCGCACTTACCCGCTGTGCCACCAGAGCCCATATGGTCTTCTTGTTTGCAAGTGCCGTTCTGGTCATTTGCGTGGAGAAGACGACGGCAGCATTCTCCTGGAGGGTCTCTGTTAGCACGGTGAGTTCCTCACGGGAGAAGTGGACCTGCCGCTTGCGGTCGCACGCTTTCTTCGCTACTTTTCCCATTTGTCTTGGTTTCGCTAGGGTGGGTGACGGGTTGGGGTGTGTTTCAGGGTAGTGATTTTAGTGGTTGTGTGGTTTTAGTGGTTTTATAGGTGTACGCCGGGATGTTTCCTGTTCCGGGCCCATGTTTTTACTTCCGTTTCCGTATATTTCCGGTCACCGTACTTTCCGGTAGGCGCACACTGCGGTGACCGCTAAGAGGGGTGGCGGTATTGCACCTAGGGCGCCGTACGGCGGCGGTGTGGGCCGTTTTGGGGTCATTTCCGCCATCGCGGACTTTGCACTTCCGCCGTGGCGTGGTGCTCGTGCCCGATGGGTCGGAATGGGCCGCACTTTGCTCCTTCGTGCAATGGCGGAAACGCTATTTACGCTGTGGCGCTCCGGTCAGTCACTTTCCGCCAGGGTCGTAATGAGGGCCAATGTCACCGGGCAGCCCATGGTAATGGTTGAAGACTTTTCAATAGCAAAGGTCACTGTCCCAATGCCTGCTCACACAGGAAGTGCCATTGTATAACTGGATCTAGGAGTCCACTATAAGAAGTCAAAGGCTTCTGACACAACAAAGTTTTCTGGGTGGGGACCGCCGTCATTATCTGCCTATTGGAAGGCAAAAACAAATAGAATGGCTTCTTATAATCCAAGGTCGTCAAGAATGGAGCATTACTGATTGCAGTGTTGAGCTCCTGGAAACAAGTTTTCATTTCTCCTGTCCACTCAACCAGACCTTTCTCGTTCTGTGTTCCCTTGAGTCCTTGCAACAGGGGCCTCAGGTAACTAGAGTAGTTAAAAATCCAAGATCTACAATAGTTGCAGAGTCCAAAGAACTGTTGCATCAGTTTTACAGTTTCTGGTTGTGGTGTATTTTGTACTGCAACAACTCCCTCAGGCATTACTTTTCTTCATGTAGGTGATAATATTTGCCCCAGGTACACTACCTCTCTCTGACAATACTATAATATCTTCTTGACTACCTTGTACCACTTTCTAGTGAGTGAGAAGCGTGATTGAATCTCCTCGACACTGCTCCTCTGAAGTGCTCCAAAACATCCACATAGTGAAACAATGTACTAGGCACATGTAGATTCCCCAAATCCATTTGAACTAACCAATTTAAAATACTCCAGAATTAATTCACAATAGCCCTGTAGGAACCTCGAGTGCTGAAATATTTTACCTCTATATGTAAATACAGTAAGGACCTGAGAATCAGGGTGCAAAGAAACCGAGAAAAATGCATTCTTCGATAAATTACAGTAAAGTGAGTGGATCTAGTAGGGATGCTACAGAGAACAGTAGCAGGATTTGGAACTACTGGGAACTCAGCTTCAAAAATATTATTCAAAGGGCGTAAATCCTGTACCATCCTTCAACTGGACCCTTTTGCCTTTTACACAGGATAAATATCTGTGTTACATGGGGACACAGAAGGCTGGATAATACCTTGTTTCCATAATGCCACAATGGTATCATAAAAACCTTCATCCTCCTCCCAAGACGTGGGGTACTGTCACACACATGGCAATTTTGCACCAGTCTTCAATTTTATCCACAACCACTCCTGTGCGCTTCAGCAACCCCACGTCATGAGGATCACTAGTCCACAAGTGACTAGGCACCTTCTTCAAATGTTCCTTCGAATATGTCAATGTAGTTCTAACAATAGACATACTGTGAAGTATCTCCCTATGCTGTATTGTTATCTGGCAAGGGATACCAACCTCAAAAACCATTTCTCCTGTGTCCTCAGCATCTTCAAACACTTGTTCGTCAGACACCTCCCTCAACGATAGTGTCAGATCAATGCACACAACTGCGCCATTCCTCTCCTTCCTCATCAGTGCCTGAGAGAACCACTTTGTCCTTCTTTACAATTACTGCCTGTAAAGGTATGCTGACAGCAGTACCTGGTGTTTTCTCTGGTGAAACAGCAGGTCAAAACAAAAACTCTCCTGGTATCTATAATGCTCTCGAATCCCAGGAATCCACCCCAGCACTACCATTGCTCTGTAGAGAAACAAATCTGAATGTACAGGCACCCCCCTTATCACGCTGTCACTACAACATCCTTGCAAAAGTGCCATAGATCTTGCATGAAGATGAGCATCCTATACATTGTTCTGTGAATGAGATTGTCATATTCAGTTTACTCAACAAGTCTCTGCCAAAGACATTCACTGGGGTATCTGTACAGTACAACAAAGGAGCAGAAAAATCCTGAGTACCTTAACTTAATAGGTAAATCCTCTGAATATTGAACCAACAGAAAACCCCAGCACATCCCTGTGTGTGCAGCATTGTTCCTGAAAAAGGAAATTTACCTTCCTTGATGCAAGGATGAATGAAAAGGTTCAGTCACCTTTGCTTCCACCTACTTGGGGTTCCTCTTCCAGATCAGTGGTAACAGACAGGACTGGACATGCCAGAGCTCTATGTGGGCTGTCCTAGTCACGGTATAAACTTCTACCCGCGAGCGGAAAGCGGTTCACCCTCAAAACACACACTCCTGTGTAATGTTTAATGGTACCTTGAGGCAAATGATTCCTTTCCCATGGCTGTACCAGTACCTGTGCTGGTGCAACCGACGGTGGCACCTAGGTCTGTGCAGCCTCAGACTCTGGGTTCTGTCCCAACCATGCTTGCTGTGGTTACACAGATGCTGGGCACAAATCATGGTCGGGGGCTGCATCTGTGGAGAAGGATAACCTGCAAACCTACCTGCTGGTCCATTGGAATTAGTGCTTGAGTCATAAAAATATGATGGCCTACTCTTACAATCCCATGAGAAATGTCCCATTCTCCCGCAGGACCAACACTGGACTCCACGTGGTCCTCCAAACTGGCCTTCCATTTGCTCACTGAACCTAGGCCTCACTCCCGTAAATCCACCAAATGCCTCCCTTCCTTCCCCTGGGAAACTTCCTCTGCACCTTGAAAAACCGCCCATGTCTCTAAGACCAGGAGCATATCCATCCATCCATCCATCCATCCATCCACCCATCCATCCACCTTTGTGCTTTATCTAATTCAAAATGTCCCTGCTGTCCCTGTTGTCCTTCGACAGAGGTTGTGATCATGAGTCCTTCTGAGCTTATCTTCCCCAACTACTTTTAAATTAGTTTAGCTTTGGCTTTCTGCGGCTGTTCTGCTATTTCCTTTTCTTACTCCTGCCTCCTTTTAAAATTGTGCATGATATGTGCTTGAATTTCTGGCCAACACTTTGATTCGATACCTATAACTTTAACTAAATCTTGCTGTACCGTGGGGAGTCCTCACTTTAACATATGATAAAAAAAATAACCACCTTTTTATTCCATGCCTCCCCTGCCACTGCTCTCCACATCACTTGGATCTGCTGAATATATGCAGCAGGATCATCATCCGCCGTCATGGTCCTAGCCATGATTGAATTAATATCTGGTGTATCAGGATACATAGGGCCTCATTACACGGATGGCGGTAAGGGTTTACCGGTACCGGTATTTTACCGGTACCGGTAAATCCTTACCGTCTTACTACGAGGTCCCTTTGCGGGTTGGGGAATTTAACGCCTGCTTTTTGCAGGCGTTAAAAACCAACCCGCAAAGGCACCAGGGAGCTAATTACGGTACCGCAATTTGCGGTACCATAATTAGCGCCTTCCCCATTCCCATAGAGCCCTATGGGGCAAAAATGGGAATGGGGAAGGGCAATGGTGGAAGGGGGAATTACTGCCCCGCCAACCTTGGAATAGGGCAGTAATTCCCCTTTCCACCAAGGCGATGCCGGTATTTTACCGGCATGAACCATGGCGCTAATAGCGCCATGGTTCACCGCCATCCGTGTAATGAGGCCCATAGTTCTTAAAGCTGCCGACACATTTTCCCTGCAATTATTAAAGGGTGTACCATCATGGTTATTTGTGTCAATCTGGACCCCTGGATATCCAGCTTTTCTCCAAATTTCATCTGCTTTCTCTCCTATAAGGGCGACAAGCAAATATTCCATATCTCGCTCAGCCATCAGAATTCCTGCTCTATGTTTTTCCGATACATAACTCTACTTCCCTGCCCCTGCAGTGAGTGAGGGTAGTGACTTCATGAGATTATTCTGGTCCATATGAGGCCAAGGGACATATTGTGCTATGCCCAACCCTTTCTGTAGTAACAGAAACTGTCTTTCCCGTATGTTTGTTGGGGTTTTCCCTGTTACATCTTTGCACTTCATCACTGCTAGATGACTATCACAGCGCGTCCTAAGACCCAATGGTGTATTTTCCCTAACAACTACCTCAGGTGCTGAGGCATCCTGTTCTCCATTTTCTCCATCTGATTGCCATTCCTTTTCATCTTCCTCCACTACATTCCTTACTCCTTCTGACTGCCCTGAATCATAGCCCATGCTACCTCAGTGCAATGTTTCTGGGACTAATGTCTCAAGTTCCTCTTCTAAGGACATGCCTTCATGGGCAAAATCCACTTTAAGGTATGTTACAAACCCACTGATCCAACCCCTTTCCTGCTGCCTGCCTGTCAACTTCTCCCTACTCCTCTCTTTCTTGCTGTCTTACTTGTGCTAACTCTCCCTCTGCCTGATGCAGTGCTTCCTCCAAGCTTTTGGGCGCTTGGCTCTCCACTTTCATTCTTAATTGTTCTTGTATCCTAGCCACTGGAGGTGTTGGTTTTGCCTCCTCGCATCTACTGGGGTGGAGGATTGAGACGATGGAGGCAAATTCTGGGGATTAGTATATCCCACAGCGGTTGATAAAGGAATGCACCCATATGGTGGCAGGGCGGTAGGGGTCTCTGAGCCCTCCTGCATCTTCCTGACTTCCCCAGCCTTACCTTCCTGGACCCTTCCTGTCTCCTCGAACATCCTCCACAATTCCAAATGCTCTGCCTTTGTTCTAATTTCTTACCCTTACACCCCATTGATAAGAAAATATACATATTCTCCAACATCACTGCATCATATGTACCTTTTTTCAGACCAAGATCTAAACATTCTACACTTGGTTTATTTTACCCATTGTCTATGGTATTTAAAAATCTTTTCCTTGTATCTTGGAAGCGACTGGCACAGATGATCAAGCAGAGTCTTCATGCTTCCGTACAATCCTTTATCTAATCAAAAAACAAAAATCTAAACACAAAAAGCTGAACCTGCAGCACACCAAATCAAATGCAAATAATTCCCTAACAAAAGCAAATGTTCCCCCAAATTCTTAAAAAACCCTTAAAAAAAATCACTCACCTGTTCCTCACTCACGCCACAAAAAAACATGTTGCTAACACACATTAAGCATTCTTACACATAAGATGGCATATTATCAATGATAAAACACAATGGGCCTCATTACACATAGTGCGGTAAGGGTTTACCGGTACCGGTAAGGGCACCGGTACCGGTAAACCCTTACCGCCTTACTATGAGGTCCCTTTGTGGGTTGGTACTTTAATGCCTGCTTTTTAGCAGGCATTAAAAACCAACCCGCAAAGGGACCAGGGTGCTAATTACGGTACCGCAATTTGCCGTACCGTAATTAGTGCCTTCCCCATTCCCATAGAGCCCTATGGGGAAAATGGGAATGGGGAAGGGCAATGGAGGAAGGCGGAATTACTGCATTCCCAACCTTGGAATAGGGCGGTAATTCCCCTTTCCTCCAAGGCGGTGCCGGTAAATTACTGGCATGAACCATGGTGCTAATAGCACCATGGTTTACTGCACTGTGGGCCTCATTACGACCCAGGCGGTAAGTTACCGCCTGGGCCGTGACTTTACCACCATGGCGTAAACTACGTTTACGCCATGGTGGTAGGCGGATTTACCGCCCCATTCCAACCATGGCGGGGCGGTAAATACCCATTTTCCCATTTTCCCTTCCCCATTCCCATTTTGCCCCATAGGGCATAATGGGAGTGGGGAAGGCGTTAATTACGCCACCGTAAATTACGGTGGGGTAATTAACTCCATGGTCCCTTAGCGCCATGGATTTTAACACCTGCTAAAAGCAGGTGTTAAGTCCGCCATGGCGCTAAGGGACCTCGTACTCAGGCGGTAAGGGTCGGCGCTGTTTACGCCGCCGTAAAACCCTTACCGCCTGAGTTGTAATGAGGCCCTATGTGTAATGAGGCCCAATGACATGGTTCCTGATCAACGAATCTCCTCTGCTTGAGCAATGAAGGAGTCTGGTGTTTTCCACTACAACACCACTTTTCTCTCTCTCTAGTACAGCATTTTCGTCTACAACACTGTCTTTTCCTAGCTACAGGAAGGTCTCTTATCACTACTTTAAGTAGCAAAAATAATAAACAAAGAAAAAAGATGGAGGAAAAAAAGGGCTTACAACATGGAACAATTCATCGTACCATCATATCTATATATGAAAATCTCTCACTTTCATTCAATTTCAATAAACCTCTTGACTCCCAAGAAACTGAACAACCCCTCTGACTCAATGCCCCTCTTGTACAATCCCATAAAATACAAAAACCACTTCCCTCCCTCTCCCTAATTGGTTTTCTCACAAGAATGCACTCACTTAAAATAGACATCCTCCAAAGCTTTCTGAAGCGGTCCCTTTAAAAAAATCTGTATGCCTGACCGTGGCACCTCCAGCCGAGTGAGCAGACAGGTCTTCAATTAAATTGTTGCCTACAGGCCATTTCTTTTCTGTGCACAGAAACTGATCACTCCCCAGATGTCACAACGGAACTTAAGGGAGGAGGATGTCAATCCCCTCTCCCGAACCACAGAAGCCGAATGGATCGACCCCTCCCACCATGGTTGGCACGGGCGCCTGGATGTTCGAATTACAGGTAGCCACGTGGCAGCCAATGGGGGAAGAAGGAGTTAGGGAAAGGGGATGGACCAATAAAGGGAAGGAAGGGAAGACAACAAGACATAAAACGACAAAAGACCCCTACAATTCCTGACTAGATAGCTTAATACTCCTGCAACCTGACCTGACTCTATCTTCAGTAATTAATTAACACATAACACACCACCCTACACAAATCGTGAGCAAACATGGATTAGCATAACATAATGCACATAGAAAGGCGCTTTTCTCCATTTTTGGGAAAGGCGAATAACTAGAAATGACTTAAAACCATAATACACTGATAATGAACAGAGAACATTGAGACGTTCACATGCCTCACAAAACATGGATTAACATAATACACTGCACATAGAAAAAACTTAATACTGGAAATGCGGATTAGAAGAGTTGAATTTTTCCTGGTGCTTAGAACGTGAGGTAAGCAATGTGCCGGCTACCAGACTGGCTTTTATCTTGCCCAAAAACGAAGGATTTATGTGCCTGCATTTAACTTTTGGTCCGGACGTTTTCCTGAGACGTCCGGACATAAATACTTGAAGCTTTTGATTTACTCCATGTTAATGCCGTAAACCGGCCAAGTAAACAAACATAGAAACACTTAACTGATGGTCCGGGAGCCTACTGCGGCTGACCCGGACCTGTAGCTCTGGAGCGGATTAAGGAGCGTGTGCCGTCGCACCCCGGGATATAAAGATGCCTTGCGACATAACCGGCATGATTCCTTCCCGCCACTCGCTTACACCTTCAGCGTTTCTGCTTCGCTCCTGCCGCCGCCGCCGCCGCCGCCGCCGCCGCCCATGCTCTCCAACATTAATCAACAGCACATGAGCACGGGCGGGCGGCCGTTAAGAGCCCAATCCCTAATTGCAAAGTTCTGGCAGCTGAGTACCGACAGGCCCAAGGAACTACACATTTCGCCATGCCTGCTGGGAATTGTAGTTTTTAGATATGCCGTACCTGCTTCCTCCTGCACCACAGGCCCTTATTCCTGACACCAGATAAGAGCCACAGTCGAGTGTGTGCAGCAGAGCATCCAACAGACTGCGTCGGGGTCCCCAAATGTAAGGTTCAAAGATTCCAATGCGAAAGAATGGCTTCCATGAAGAAATGAATGCACTTAATCAGAAAAGCAAGTTTATTGCATGCTAATCAGATCCTTGGAGCTGGAAACGAACCCGATTCTCTCAGAATTACAAGGTTTCAGCTTATACACACAGACAATTTACATAATCACACATATTTTGTTACAGCACCATTCACAAGCCCCATTGACTAACTCTAATTCAAAGTAATGTAATCCCTCTAACTAATTTAATCCCTCTAGCTCTAAAAATGCTTTGGATACATTCACAAAGTACAACCCCTTTGACATGTGATCTTCTTTCATAGCCAGCTATTACGTACTACACATAATACATTTATCATTTATGAATAACTCAGTTTATTATTCAGACCATGCCACAGAATCCCATTCACCCAGATGGTGATTTTGCAAGGCTTTCCATAACCACTTTAAGGCAAGGTGAGGGAGATAAATAAATAAGCACTCCTTTGAAACAGCAGTAAATCCTTATCCTCCCAGATACTCTGGCGTTCTATTTACCCTGCATTGCTTCATGTAATCTAATCCTATTTGCGTCTGCCACCTTAAGTCATATAGCCTTTGGCATAGATTCTACTTATTTCCCTGAAATCCCATAAACCATCAGCTCTCAATTTAACCCTCCATTTAAACAGACCTTTCTGGTCATCAAAAAACAGGCCTTGGTGCTCCTGGGGAAATTACACTTTGCACATAAGAACCCAATCTGATCGACCCCAAAGCCCTCGCGAGCTGGACCCAGAGAGCGATATGCCTTCTAGGCAAAGCAAACTGTGCCATCTCATCTGAGAAAAGGAGAGGTCTCCTACTCAATTTCGACGCCAAGCTAATCAATCTAGCTTCCTATTGAGCCGGGGAAGCAGCCCAGGGACTCCTCTTCGGGGACACCTTTGGCAAGGAAATGGGCAAGTTCGTGACCACCTATACCTCCTTGGAAAAAGCCCAAGCGTCCATACCCAGACTTTTCCCAGGCAGAGTTTTTGCCGGGACCAGCCGTTTTAGGGGTCGATCTGTCGGTCGCTACCAAGGAGGCAGAAGTCTCATAACCCCAGAGCACAATACTGGGAGTCCAAACAGCAAGACACATTCTTCCTGGCAAGAGGATGCTTCCCAAGAGGACGCAGAGGGAGAGGAGCTGGCCGAGGGCAGAGCTTCACAGCAGGTGAGAGAAGCAAACAATCCTCTAGTGGGGGGGTACTCAGCTCGATTGGAAAATCTAGCGTGAGCTCTCTAGCAATGCATGGGTCTTGCAAACAGTGAGAGGGTTGCACATAGAGTTCATACAGGAGCCCGTTCAAGAGAGCTGGCCATGAGAAATACAGATGAAACAAGCAGAATGAGAGAGACTACCTCACGAGCTCCGTCAGCTAGAGCCATAGAACAGTGCAGAACGAAGCCGAGATTTGTCAGCTCTATGTTTCTGGTGCACAGGAAAGAGATAGTGTGACGAGTTATTAACCTGAGAGAACTAAACAGCTGGATAGTATACCATAATTTCAAAATGGAGGGTATAGACCAGCTCAGAGACACCCTGAGAGAGGGAGACTGGCTAACCAGGATAGATTTGAAAGATGCCTACCTCACGGTGCTGGTACAGGCAGAGTTCAGAACCTTCCTAGCGTTCTGCTGGAATGGGAAGCTGTGGCGTTTCAGCACAATGCTTTTCGGGCTAGCCTTTGCGCTCTGGGCTTTCACCAAATTGATGAAGCCAGTAGCAGCTGTGATCCGGAAGAAAGGGATCCAGATGATTATATACCTGAATGACGTTCTACTCCTAGCAGAGGATCGGCAGACGCTAGTGTATCAGACCTCATGGGTGCAGGATCTTCTATCCTCTCTGGGATTTCTAGTGAACAGAGAAAAGAAAAGTCAGAGACGAAACCAGCTGAAAGACTAGACTTCCTGGGTTTTGTGTTAGACACCAGGAAAGCAACTCTAGAGCTGCCAGGCAGAAAAATCAAAGAGATCAAGGACTGCCTGAAAGAAGGAAATGTCGATCAGGGGGCTAGCAAGGATAGTGGGGATGCTAGCAGCATTAATTCAAACTATTTTCCCGGAACCCCTGCATTACCGGGCCCTTCAGAGGCTAAAGATCAGATACCTACAACAGGGTCTACCATATCACCAGGAGGTGCCCCTGGACCGGGATTCTATCACAGAACTGGAATGGTGGTTGAAGAATATGGATTCCTGGAATGGTCGTGCCATATTTGGAGACAGGCCAGATCTAGTGATAGATTCGGACACAGGCCGACTAGGGTGGAGAGGGAGACGCCAGTAGACAGGTTCCTATCACTGAAACATTTGTCAGGCAAGCTAGCGATGCTCTTGTGTCTAGTGTCCTGCAAGTGAGTAGCAGATGTTAAAGCCCTAGAAATTCATAGGAAGTCTTTTGGACTCGAAGGGGTGGCCTTCTCGATAGTAAGGAGAAAAAAGACAGGATCCACCTCAGTGCAATATCCCTATTTCCCAAATAATTCCAAATGGTGCATCGCGAGATGCATTAATGAGTACGAGAGCAGAACAGCAGAGTGCAGAGCAGCAGGCACTACACGATTACTAATAGCGCACAGAAAACCATTTCAGGTGGTAGCAACGGCCACCATAGCCAGATGGGTGCGTGAAGTGATGCAATTAGCAGGCATCAACCTAAGAGAATATGCCGCACGTTCAGTGAGAAGGGCCAGGCTTCCAAAGCCTTTTCAGCAAGAGTAACTCTCCAGAATATCATGCAAGCAGCTGACTGGGCTAGCGATTGTATGTTTAAAGAGTTTTATTTTTAAACCAATCAAAGTAATAGCAACAGCTGTGCTAGGGAAGCTTTAAACAAGCATAATGCTGGCCTCTAGTCTTGACATAGAATGTAGATTACCCCTGCTAACCGCGCAGGGAATATTGATTGTACTGAAGACTAGGAGGCGAGCATTACTTTCCCGCCCTCTTATGTACTGTAAAAATGTGTACGTTTTTGTACTATTGTGAATGACAGTACAAAGACTCCACCCTAATATTGTTGTTTGTATGTTTCTTAGGAGAAGATCAAAAGAATAACTGAGGATGAGGATGTCCAAGCAAGCAAGCTTGGAGAGAGTTAGACGCCACGCAGTGATAATCACAGCAAGAGCGAGCATCAGTTGAAAGGGTTCGCCACGTTCGATGAACTCTTTGTTGTTCAGTTCGGAAGGATGGGGGTTGAGAGCATCAAAAGAAGAGGAGGAGTCCGGGAGTAGGAAGTGGTCATAAGCTGGTCTATTGTTAGAAGAACTACAGAGACAGTGGGACTTGTAGTTTTAAGCAAGAAAAGAAAAGGGTTGAAGGGAAAGTCACCTTTTCAGTTTTTCTTATGTTTTATGGTTGAAACTGCTGAAGAGTGAATAAAAGAAGTTGGAGCATAATGCTCGCCTCCTAGTCTTTAATAGAATCAATACTCCCTGCGCATTAGCAGGGGTAATCTTCCTTATTTACTTGTGACAAGTCTCAAATGACTTACCATGCAATGACATTTAAATGTAGCACCCTGGCACCTTTTGTACATGGTATCTTTGATATAGAAGGTGTATCCAAGCTTACCTTGATTCATATCTAGGGCTATCCCAAGTCCAGTGTTATGTCAGTGTAGACTGCCATAAGCATAGCTGTTGTGAATGTGACTAGAGGCCTAAACACATTGGGCCTCATTACGAGGTAGGAGGCAGCCATGGTGCTATTAGCACCATGACTACCCCCTTACCGCATTCCGGATCCGGGTTCCCGAAATATGGATTTACCGGGTCATTCCAACCTTGGAGGACCCGATAAGTCCCCATTCCGGGAACCATTCCCCATTTGACCCCCCATAGGGCTCAACGGGAATGGGGATGGAGCTAATAATGGTACCGCAATTTGCGTTAAGGAAGGGACCCACTAAGGGACCTCGGAATAGGGTTGTAAGGGATTACCGTCACCGGTGTCCTTACCGGTGGCGGTAATCCCTTACCACCTACCTCGTAATGAGGCCCATTGACTCCCTTCAGTCCTTGTCAAAGTCTATACCCTGCCAGATCCACCTGGGGCTTTGCTCTCTTTGGCACACCATTTATCATCTGTGCGTTCAAGGTGTTGATGGTGTCTGAGCACAGAAAGAATTACACATAAAGTGTGCGTTAATGTCAACATCAGGGAGCCATTTTACTTAAAAAACTTCAAACTGAGGAATGGTTGACCCTTTCCTGAAGCCACTGTGCAACCTATCACTAGAACAGGGAGGTAAACCATATGCACCAGGTGTGAGAAAGCAATAAGGAGGGAAAGCAGCGTTAGGCAAAAAAAAGGCTCCTATTCCCAGCAGTCCTTTGGTCACCAGCCATGGATCGGTGCTGGTAGAGTTCCAGTAAAAAGTCACAGCAGCACCGCCATGGGGGTGATGTAACAAGAATGCCTTCCCTGGTTGGCTTCATTCAAACAGGCAATCACCTGACAAGAAGAAAGTTCACGCCCCGAGATGCATCGGCAACACTGTGGGCAATAGAGAGGGCATGTCCTGCACAGTTACATAGCAACAATCCACCCAGAGAGGATCGGAAAAGCAGGGTCAAAGTGTTGCCATCAGCAACCGGGCAAGACAAACCTTACTAGTTTTTCTTCTGAAATCTGTTGGCAAGTTCCTTCATAGCCCTTGTAATCCCTCATTATGATACCTCTGTTGTACAATGATATGATAGTTTATTTATATAGCGTCTATACACAATGGGCCTCATTACGAGTGTGGTAAGGGGTTAACGGCACCGGTAAGGATGCCGGTGCCGTTAACCCCCTAATGCCGCATTCCGAGGTCCCTTAGTGGGTCCCACTAAGGCCGGCTGGTTTTACCAGCCGCCATTAGCGTGAGCCGCTAAGGGACCAGGGAGCTAATAACGGGCCGGCTATTTGCAGGCCCGTTATTAGCTCCTTCCCCATTCCCATTGAGCTCTATGGGGGCTCCAATGGGAATGGGGAATGGTTTTCAGAATGGGATTTACCAGGTCCTCCAAGGTCGGAATGACTCGGTAAGTCCCCATTCAGGGAACCCGGACCCGGTATGCGGTATGGGGGTAGCCATATAGCACCATGGCTGCCTCCAAACCCGTGTCCGGGTAGTCGGAATGGGGACTTGCCAGGTCATTCCAACCTTGGAGGATCCGGTAAGTCCCCACTCTGAAAACCATTCCCCATTCCCATTCGTGCCCCCATAGGGCTCAATGGGAATGGGGAAGGAGCTAATAACGGGCCCGCAAATAGCGAGCCCGTTATTAGCTCCCTGGTCCCTTAGTGGGTCACACTAAGGGACCTCAGAATACGGCAGTAGGGGGTTAACGGCACCGGAATTCTTACCGGTGCCGTTAACCCCCTACCACCATACTTGTAATGAGGCCCAATGTTTCACATTCAAGATGCCACGTTTGCCTTTTGAGAATCCTGTGCGTTTTTATCTTTCTTATGACTGAACACATTCACCAGTGCATGCCTTTGGTTCAAATGAAATATGCTTTTTTCATCTGTGGCGTTTTTATAATTGTAACCACACACTCGTAAATTAAGGGAAAGGTTGGAGTAAATGTTTTGAGAAATGTCAGCTTGTGGTCGCTCTCACAGCACAAACATATGCTTGATAGGTCAGTGGATGACGGTGAATCCTGCCTGTTCCAGAGAATGGAGGGAAAGTTTTCATGATCCAGACACCCAGCAATCTTGGTGTGTCTCAGGCTCAACCCCTGGGTCTCGAGGCTGCAGTGATAAGACCAAATAGCCCAATGCTGAAAGAAGGCAGCAAAGATAGTAGCTGGATCCTGAAGCTAGACCCCGGTAAGGTTTCTGCAGAGCTGCTGCCGTAGATGTAGTAAAGTAAATGTGAGCGCTCTGCTCAGGGCCGGCCTTAAGGGCAGCAGCGCCCTGGGCGAATTGACGCGCTCCCTTGCACCCCGTGTGCCCCTGGTTAACAGCGGGCGGGGCCAGGATGGGCCACTTTTTAAAAAAAATTGTTTTAACCTCCTCGCTCCGGAGAGGAGGTAATGATATAAATAGGGCGGGTCAGCACCCTATTGTCAGTAAATGAGCCCGCCACTGCGAGTGCATTTAATGACAATGAGACACCTGCCACGCCTTCTGCCACTATGCCAGCTCGGGGAGCCCTTGAAAGACTCCCTCGAGCTGGCGTTGTGGGGGGGCTAATGGCGCCTTTTGTTATTAAAGTCAACCGCGGTGGCGGGCGCATTTAACAGCAAAAGGCTGCCTGCCGCGCATTCTCCCACAACACCAGCTCGAGGGAGCCCTTGAAACACTCCCCCGAGCTGGCGTGGTAGGGGCTAATGGCACCATGGTCGCCCGGCTCACCATCCCTAAGGCCGGCTCTGGCTCTGCTCTGGACCACGCATTCGGGTGACCCTGAGGAGATGACCTAGCTGCCTGCTCCAATCCTGGTGACAGAGCAGCTTGGCTCCTGTGTGGTTGGTCCGGTTGGGAAGTGAAGAAAGTGACTTGTCTCCCAGAATGGCGGAGCATGCAGATTGCCTAATTGTAGAAAGTTCTCCAAAGTTTACATTCAACCCAATGGCATAATGTAACCAAAGTCTGCATCTGGCCTAAAAGTGTAAGATGGCGAATGTGGGTGTCGGAAAAAAACATGGCGGATGGTGTTGTGGGGACAGAGAACGCAACACACCCGTATGAATCTCTGGGGGTGGTAATTGCCCAGCACTAGAATGAATGATAGGGGCCGGGGCGAGAAATGGGCCACTACTGATTCTAATGTGTTGTGTAAGTCGCTGGTGCACATTGACAACCAGAATGTGTTGGAGCCTCCAGCACAGGCTCGGGTTGCCAATTGCACTACTAGTCCTACATCATGCGTTCTACCCACCATCTCTGGTATCATACGTCCCATCAGTGACCCACCCACTCTGCTGAAACTAGATATAAATGAGCCATCTTCCTCTCAAACAGTTCATGGTGATACTTTGGAGATGTGCAAAAGTAACTTGGAGACTGAACAAGGGGATCTATCAAGTACTGGCACAAGTCAATAACTCTCGCTTAAAGCTAGAAATCCTAAGTTTGTCAAGGAAAGACCCTTATCATTAATAAAGAAAACAACGAACATGGCAAAACTGAAATCCACCAAAAGTACACTTAATTCTTTTTTCAAAGCACTGGGCAAGTCAACCACATTACACTCTGAGTTGACTACCTCGACAGAGTGCGTGTCCCCTTCAGGGACTCCACTCTTACCACCCGTGAGTAGGCCACTGGTGACAACCTCTGCAGTTATTCCTGCCAAACTAGCTCAACCAAGCATGTCTCTCTCTCCACTTTCTCATCTAGTTCTATCAATCGAGCAGTCAAAGGAGGCTGAGGTTTTGTCCAATTTGGCACCAATAAACAAACAAAATGTTGTACCTTCTATTCCTCCAGTGGACACCCTTTGCGATTCTACACCTGTTGACGTCTTGGATAGACAAATTCCAACATCACACCAGGTTGCATCAGTAGAAGCTTCCTTGCCTGTCGAACCTCAGGCTATCAAGAAGTCTGTTGCCTTTTGTCTACACGTCACTTCTAATTTGCCTACCGATGCCTTCCCAACACAAGCAATGTTTGACAGTCTGAAACAAAGAATGGATGAATATCTGGCTGCAAGCATGGCTAAAGCTTTCCCTAAGCCCTTAGATGCCCAGACAGTAGCTAATGTTATCCCTCCCTCTTCTGCGGAGGCATTTATTGCTCAAACTCCTAGTACCCCTCTAAATGCTGAATCTCTGTGTTGGGAGGAAACTAACAGAGCACAACCCAGGATTAACACTGACATGGAGCACTCTAAATTGAAATTGACTCCTCATAAGCATATCTTACAACCAGTGTCCAGACATTTACATCTGCATCGAGTGAACTTCCACATATTTATTTTGAAATGTAGAGAGGGAAACTTTCCAGCCTATGATTTGAATCGCCAGAGTGTCTTGAACCTGTTTGGTGATGTTTCTGAGTGGTATAATATAACTACACAAGGCATTGGCCCTCATTACGACCCTGGCGTTAACCAATGGCGCTATTAGTGCCATGGTTAACGCTGGTAATTTACCGGATCCGCCATGGTGAGATCGGGAATTACCGCCCCATTCCAAGGTTGGCGGGGCGGTAATTCCCCATTCACCATTGGACCTTCCCCATTCCCATTTTTGCCCCATAGGGCTCAATGGGAATGGGGAAGGCGGTAATTACGGTACCGCAAAATGCGGTACCGTAATCACCTTCAAGGTCCTTTTCCGGGTCCTTACCTTAATGGCTGGTACAGACCAGCCGTTAAGGTCGGGACCCGCAAAGGGACCTCGTAATCAGGCGTTAAGGGATTACCGGTAACGGTAATCCCTTAACGCCAGGGTCGTAATGAGGGCCATTGACCAAATTGAGTTTATTTCTGAATTCACGTGCTCAGTAGTGAGGCTGTGGATTCCTTCAGGACTGGTATGGCAATCTATCTGGTGCTGTAGAATGTAGATTTTTGAGATGGGTTTTCTCTTAGCAGAAGACACAGAGGGCCTCATTCGGAGTATGGTGGTAGCCATGGAGCAATTAGCTCCATGGCTGCCTCCCATACCAGTACCGCCTCCGGGTTGGTTTAATGGGGACTTGCCTGTCCATTCTAACTTTGGAGGGACCGGTAAATCCCCACTGAAAAAACCATTCCGCATTCCCATTTCAGCCCCCATAGGGCTCAATGGGAATGGGGAAGTAGCTTATAACGGTACCGCAATTTGCAGTACCGTTATTAGCTCCGAAGTCCCTTAACGGGTCCCGTCCACAACGCCTGGTCAGACCAGGCATTAAAGGTGGGACCCGCTAAAGGACCTCGGAATAGGACGCAAAGGGTTTACCGGCAACTGTGTCCTTACCGGTGCCGGTAATCCCTTTGCGCCTAACTCGGAATGAGGCCCAGAGTGTGGCTCTTTTAAAACTCAAATCTCCAAACCAAAGTCTAATATTTACCAAGGCACAAATAGAGCAAGTCAGGATATCCCAATAGCATCTACCTAGAGGCATTAACCATTAATACAAAATGTCTCATCTATTTTAAAAATTGCTAGCTGGAACACCAGAGGTCACTGCCATCGACATCAATCCATTTCTAACTTATCTCGTGTCTACCATGTGATAGCGTTACAAGAAACGTGGCTCACTACCTTACCACTATGGGATGACTATGATCTCGTTTTGCTCCCAGCCATCCCTAGTGGAGGTAGACCGTCCTCGGGTCTTTTTGTGGCTGTTAATACAACTGCTGGCCTCACTTACATACCTTGGTCCCATGTGGGGGCCCAGATCCAGCTAGTCCAAATCACCATTCACGCACAGGTGATAGCTCCAGTCAATATTTATCGTAACGTTTCAGCAATGACAGACAATGCTTTTTATGATGGTCTATCATCTATACTAGGCATGATATTGATGAATTCTACTATCACTTACACAGTCATTTTGGGTGATCTTAATTTGGACTGCTGGAATAAGAAACTAAATAATTACGAGGTGCAGAGATGAACTGCCTTTATGAGTGACCGGAATTTCCGCATGCTCAATGGTGCTGTTGATGGTGATTCTCCCCCTCAATTCACGTGGCACCGTGGTTTGAGTTCGAGCATCATCGATTATGTATATGTTAATCATCAATTGTTCCAAAGTGTTACTAAATTGATCATTTGTGACCAACAGTATAGCGATCACAGACTTCTAGCTGCACACTTTGTTTGGGACTTTTCCCAAGCTAACAAAAGGCTGTTTTTAAAGCTGAATTTGTAGTTAATGCAGTGAGAACTTGCTTACATTAGAACAGGACTTCTTTATTGGCCTTTGAGAATAAAATTGAATATAATGCCAATAAGTCCAACACAAAGCAGTATTCAGATTTATTACAACCTTTCGTTAAAACTGTAACAATACTGTTGTGAAGCAGCACACAAAGGCTGGTAAGATGATTTCACATTTATTTAGGATAAATGAAAGCAAGAAAGACCCCCGAACATACGGGATCCTTCCCCATCAAAACCTCCATCAACTGACAACTTTAGAACGTAAATAACACATGCACGTGAACGTTCTAATGACATCATATAGGCACCCTGCTCTGCCTATGTCATCAACACTAGCTCTCTCTGCTCCCAAAGAGAAACATCATCACAACACATCTCCCTTCATTTCATTTTTTTTTTTTCTTTTTTTTAGAATTCTTTAACTCACTCAAATAACTACATTAAACATTTCTTTTCCCAAGTATCTGTTATACAAAAGCGTTCTCCTTTCACACATGACCCCTCTTCACGGTAGCTATCCTGCTCTTGTTCCACACCTGCCACCGGACACACGTACTGCACCCTTCATGACTGCCACCACTCTGACCGGGTCCGAATAAAGGGAATCCCCTTTCTTTTTGAGAAACCCTTTCCTTATCCTGACCCAATCTCCACACTCCACACGCAATTCTTTCTTTCCTCTTCTTATATTTTCACGCATGACCCATTCTGATTTTTTTTTTTTACCAGAGACTTTCTCACCTGATCTACCACCAGGTCAGACTCCCTACTCCTACCAAGCCAAGGTGGGCACGTTATAGAAAATGGCTTTCTGCCCCTCATAAGCTCAAACGGTCATAATCCGGTAACAGCATGTGGCGTCATTCTAAGAGCCCACATCCTGTTTTGTATCATGGCTAACTTGCCCAAACCACATTCTTCTCCCATCCTCACACTCTCCATTACACATCTATTCATCCTCTCAACAACACCATTTGATTCAGGATGATATAACGAAGTTCTCTTGTGTCCAACTCCACATCTCCTCAAATAATTGGTGAAACCTTCTCCTATAAATTGGGGACCATTGTCTGTCAAAACAGTTTCTGGTAAACCTTCATTGGCAAAAATTTCTTGTAAAACCCTTATCATGCTCTCTCCCGTGATGTCTCTGACAATTTTAAAGTCTGTCCACCTGGAAAACAAATCCACAACCAACACAACATATTTTCCGCGACCATATCCTAATTCTACAGGACCCAGAATGTCCATAGCAATATCGCTCCATATCGTGGAGGGTAGACCAACATCCACCAATGGCTGTTTCCTGGCCACAATGCCCTTACCACTCCTGATACAAAACTGGCAATTTGCTAGCACTGCCTCTATTTCTTTGTCAAATCCTGGCCACCAATAGTCTTCTCTCAAAACAGCCTTTGTCTTAGTAACTCCAATATGACCGCTGTGTGCTAATTCTATAACCTTCTTCCTCAATCCAATGGGGACAACGGCCCTACCCCACCTGAACAAAATATCCTCATTTACAGATAACTCATCCTTCACTTCCCAATATGGTTTTGTATCTTCCTCCAATGACTGTTTATTTGGCCATGATCCAGACACAACATATGGAATTACTCTGTTGATCCCATGGTCTTCTTTCATACCCTCCAACCACTCTGGTTTGGAGACTATGCCATCAGTATTAACAAATACTAATTCTAAATCCTCACTCTTCACATTCTCAGAGTTTTCAACTCTTATTCTGGACAGGCTGTCCGATAGAATGTTTCCCTTTCCCGGGATGACTTCTATTTTAAAACAGTGCGTCTGCATCCGGGTGACCCAACCTGCCACCCGGCGCGAAACTTTGTCAAGGCCCTTATTCTCAAATATTGCTTTTAGAGGCTTATGATCAGTGCGAATTGTAAATTCCACTCCCCACACAAAACTCTTGAAACGTTCAATAGCCCAGAAACAAGCTAAAGCCTCTTTCTCAATGACCGAATATCTCAACTCTGCTCCTCTGAGACCTCTTGACGCATGAGCTATAATGTTTTCAGAACCATCAACTTGTTTCTGAGACAATACAGCTCCCAAACCACCCTCACTGGCGTCAACAGTAATAATGGTAGACTTCCTAGTGTCAAAACATCCTAACGGACAAGCCATATCTATATCTTCTTTGATGCTATTGAACTCTTTCTCACATCGATTATTCCACACAAAGTCAGCACCCTTTCTCAAAATTTTCCTTAGTTCCTGAACCTTATCAGCATAGATCGTAACAAATTTCTGGTAGAATTCTGTCCTCCCTAGAAATGAACAAAGCTCACTTTTATTTCTAGGCGTTTCTATGTTTCTTATGGAATTCACCATATCTTCTTTGGGTCTTATCCCATCTCCCGACACTTCATGACCCAGATATTTCACTCTTGTCACAGCAAACTTATATTTCTCCCCTTTCACCGTGATACCCCTCTCCTCAAACATCTTCAACACCTTGCATAGATTTTTGTCATGTTCTTCTAAAGTCTCTCCACTCACCAATACATCATCCTGAAAACAAAAAACACCCTTCATCCCTCTCAACAAACGATCCATGATCTTCTGGAAAACTGAAGAGGCGGATGCCAATCCAAATGGCATCCTTCTAAATTGGAACACACCTTCATGTGTAATAAATGCAGTGACTTTCCTACAGGCCTCCTCCAACTCCACTTGATGATATGCTGATGCCATATCCAATTTAGAAAAATACTTTCCCCCGCCCACCCTGGTCAATAACTCTCCCATGTTGGGCAGGGGATGCCTGTCCACCAACACACATTTGTTTAGCTCACGCATATCAACGCACAGCCTCAAATCCCCTGAACTCTTCTTCACTATTACAACTGGGGAAACCCACTCTACTCCCCCAGCTCTCTCAATTATACCTGACGCCAACAACTTTTGTAATTCCCTTTTTACACTGCCTCGTAAAGCAAACGGCACAGGTCTGAGCTTAGCCACTACAGGTACGCTATCCTTCTTCAAAATTATCTGGTGTTGAAACCCTTTTATTCTTCCAAAAGACTCATCAAACACTTTCTTATACTCTGACATATATTTCCCATGACTCACGGGTTCTTCGAAAACTTGTAGGACTTGGTCTGGATGGTTGGGATCAAGTCTAATTCCCAAATTCTTTTGTTCTCTCCATCCTAGTAGAGATTGTCCTTTCTTAGTGATATACACCTTTCCATCACAACATCGACCTTTAAATTCAAACTTACTCCACACGTACCCTAACAACTCAATTCGATCTTGATTGTAACTTCCTGGACTTATGTCTGGTTTCGACAAAGCTGATACATTCCCTCTCATCTCTGCTTCAAATACACTTCTAGAAATAAGCGTTATTTTTGACCCGGAGTCGGCCATTAATGACAACTTGAAACCATTAACATTCACACTAGCATATGGACTCTCACAGTCATCCTCTTCATCCCCCTTACCAACAACATTAACTGTATTGACAATAACATTCTGAGAAGGCACAATAACAACATCGTCATCTGACGATTTCCTATCCTCCTCTTCATTCACATAAAATACTTTTCTTTGGTTATCTTGCCCAAATTGAAAATTCTTACGACAGGACATAAAATGTCCTCTCCTCTTGCACTTAGTGCAAACGGTCCTTCGACCTGGGCAGACTACGGAGGATGCAAAATGGGTTGCACTAGCGCAACAATAACATAGTCTATCATCTTTCCTCTCCTCTCTTTTCTCATCTTTCTGACAAATATTCTGACTCCTTCTTTCCTCCAGAATGTTCCTGCTTGACTGTCTATTTCTTCCTCTTCTTTTGTTCTTTCATTCCGCTATGTTCATTACCTCTGGTTTTGCTTCCTTAGTATCTTCTCCTTCATTTTTTTCGATAACTTAGTTACACATGCTAAGGAATGCTCTACTCTCTTAGCCAAATCCAATACTTCATCTAAACTTGGTTCATCTTTTAGCCATAACTCTTCCCGTATTTTGTTAGATCGACAATGTGTCATGAATTGATCTCGAATATGTTCATCAAAGCGATCTTGAAATTTACATGTTAAGGCCAGATGCCGCAAAGCAGTGACGTAATCTTCAACAGACTCCCCCTGTGCTTGAACTCGCATGCGAAAATTGTAACGCTCCAAGATTGTGCTCCTTTTTGGATTAAAATGCTTGTGAAGTTTCAACAATGCACTTTCAAATTCATTCAAATTATCTCCACTACCGTCTCCTTCTGGTTGTGGTAAAGTGTCAAAAATTCTCTGGCCTTCAAAACCCAAAAAATGCAACAACAAGGCCAGCTTCCTCTCACCAGAATATGACATACCACCAGCCGCCCTCATATAGTGCATGAAACCTTTGCGCCATTGCTGCCAAGCAATCTTTGCCATTCCTGGATTCGGCATAAAAATGGGAGGACCTGATATGCCTGGTAAACCTGCCATGGCTGCCTGAATGGCGAAATGCACAACTAGTGTGGTTTACTTATAGTAGCTTTAAGCACACTAATATACTTTTATATATATATATATATATATATATATATATATATATATATATATATATATATATATACGCAACACCTTCATAGACAATAGATATTCATCTGTGACGCTAAAACGCTGTGTGGCGTTGCCTTTTAAATCGCCTTTTAAATTAAAACCGCATGTATTTTAAACCTCAATATTGATTGCCCAATTACCATAAGATATACGGTATTGGAAACACTGTCTCATTTGATTTGCCTGAGCATCTGTTATGCACACTATGGTAGTCACTCGAGGAGCGATCCGAAGACACAAACACAGGGGAACAGAGGCCCCCTCCCACGGGCTGCCCAACGCATCTGCGGAGCTTCTCTTTCTTTTCCCTTTCCGCTCGACGCCGCAACTGGGCGGAGCAATCCCCCTCCTGGGGATCCAGGGAGAGTGCGACTTCTCTCCACGGCAGCGCACCCAGGGAGGAACAGGGGCGGGCACCCCCCCCCCGCGGCTGCTCAACGCGTCTGCGGAGCTTCGCTTTCCTTTTCTTTTTTTTCCGCTCAACGCACGAGCTGGGCGGAACAATCCGGCAGCACAGGGAGAAACAGGGGCGAGTTCCTCGCGGGCTGCTCAACGCTTCAGCGGAGTGGCCCGGACTTCCTCGCGGGCTGCTCAACGCTTCAGCGGAGTGGCCCGTACAACCCGCACAAGTCCTGGGTGGGAAAGATATGTGCCGTGGAGAAAGTAGACAGCCGCTACGTGGCCTGGAGAGTCTCTCGATCCGGAAGGATCCACAGCTGCGGTCGTTGCTTCGTGCTGTTGTAGGCGGTGGATACTTCAACTTCACGGGGGTCTGGGTCTGCTTTCACCTCACCTGCCTTCACTTTACCTCGTCGCCATTGTTGTGAAGCAGCACACAAACGCTGGTAAGATGATTTCACATTTATTTAGGATAAATGAAAGCAAGAAAGACCCCCGAACATACGGGATCCTTCCCCATCAAAACCTCCATCAACTGACAACTTTAGAACGTAAATAACACATGCACGTGAACGTTCTAATGACATCATAGAGGCACCCTGCTCTGCCTATGTCATCAACACTAGCTCTCCCTGCTCCCAAAGAGAAACTTTTTATGATGGTCTATCATCTATACTAGGCATGATATTGATGAATTCTACTATCACTCACACAGTCATTTTGGGTGATCTTAATTTGGACTGCTGGAATAAGAAACAAAATAATTACGAGGTGCAGAGATGGACTGCCTTTATGAGTGACCGGAATTTCTGCATGCTCAATGGTGCTGTTGATGGTGATTCTCCCCCTCAATTCACGCGGCACCGTGGTTTGAGTTCGAGCATCATCGATTATGCATATGTTAATCATCAATTGTTCCAAAGTGTTACTAAATTGATCATTTGTGACCAACAGTATAGCGATCACAGACTTCTAGCTGCACACTTTGTTTGGGACTTTTCCCAAGCTAAAAAAAGGCTGTTTTTCAAGCTGAATTTGTAGTTAATGCAGTGAGAACTTGCTTACATTAGAACGGGACTTCTTTATTGGCCTTTGAGAATAAAATTGAATATAATGCCAATAAGTCCAACACAAAGCAGTATTCAGATTTATTACAACCTTTCGTTAAAACTGTAACAATACCTTGCCACAATAGAGTTTGTCACCCTCACTCTTATGATGCAGATACCCAGCGTATCAAAGCTGAGTTCAAGAAAATCAAGAAAGACCTTTTAATTTCAAACCATCCATATCGTTGGTCACACCTACAAACAGCGAAATGTCGCTATAAAAATTGGCTGAGAAGTATGAAAGCCTTCCAATTTCAACAAGTTGGTGAGGCCATGGCAAGTGCAATGGCCAACAAAAAATCATCAGGGATGTGGCAGTTGTTACAAAATCAACCATCTCATATCCAAGGATACTCACAAATTAATGGTGTCCACGAAGAATGTTGAATTAAACATTTTTCGTCCCTGTATGCTGATCCACACTTTGCAAGGACTACATTTGAGCTTGTCTCTACATTTGCATGGTACCTGGAGATATCTCCTGACATCATTCAAGGTATCATAATGCAGGCCAGTTCCTCTAGGGCGATGGGCCTAGATGGGTTATCATATTTTATGTTTAAAAGCCATCCGGTTGAATGGGCAAACATCCTATATAAAATCTTTTGTGGTATATTACGAACACGCTTTATCCCGCCCTCTTGGAAAACCTCCATTGTTATACCTACTTTTAAAAAAGGAGATCGCAGTGTGCCTGCCAACTACCGGCCCATTGCGTTTCTGGAAGCACCAGGCAAGATATTCACTAAATTGATACTACGTGAATTTAATGCTTGGACTTTAAAATCTAAACTACGAGACCCGCACCAAACAGGGTTTGTGGCTGGAATGGGCACAAATATAAATCTTCTAGCCTTGAATGTCATTAAAATGCAATGTCACATGCACAAGCAGCAGGCGTTTTTTGCTTTTGTCGACCTTAATGCAGCTTTTGATTCTGTTAACCATTTGCTTCTTCTATCAAAGCTCCGTAAAGACCAATGTCCTCCAATGCTGTACGATGTCATCCACTCTTTGCATTCAAACACTTCCATCCGAGTCCGTTTATCTCTCGATGGTTTACTATCAGAACAAATTAACACTGCACGTGGTTTAAAACAAGGATGCTTATTAGCATCCGCGATCTTTAATTATTTCATTCAGGATGTCAGATTCTTTTTAACCAATATTGTTTCAGACTCGCCCAAACTCAATAATCAGTTCATTCAAACACTCATGTTTGCAGACGATATAGTTCTTATTTCTAAAACTCAACTAGGTCTGCGGCGTCTTTTAGATGCCTTTCATACTTAGATTAGGGTGAATGAATTAAAAATCAATATACTTAAAACCCAAATTGTAACCTACTCGCCTAGGCGAGTTGGACCATTGACATATGTTTGCACATTCAATCAGTCCCCAATACAAATGGTGCCACAATATACCTACCTAGGGATGTTGTTTGAGGGTTCTCCTCGGGCGAAGGGTCACTTAGAACACGTGGAGGCTAGACTTGCTTCAGCCATCTCGAAAGCTTGCATTATTATGTATAAGTACGGGAAATTTTCAGTCATGACAGCATGGAATGTTTGGAATATGAAGATAATTCCAGCATTGTTAAACGGCTTAAAAACACTGCATATTAACTCTCCCTTTCAGTTTACAAAATGGCAAGCTAAATTTTGGCGGCAGATCCTACACCTTCCTCAATGTATACCTGCCACCTGGATAAGACATGAGCAAAGCCTGGTCTCCCTCGAGGCACTGTATAATTGGCGCTTATGCTCCCTGTTCAGAAATTGTTTGCTTTCAAATCAATTAAATGTTATGTTGAAAACCTTAACCAACTACATTTGCTCCACAAATCATTTGTTTATCAAAATTTGGCTCTCGAACGTCTATCACATGTTAACTATGGCAGAGATTTCTTTAGATATATTACTCAACAATCCAGATAAAGCAAAATCTAAATTATTTGAATCTGATTGGATGGAAACCAGAGCAATTTGTCTCTCGTATAAAGATGAAGCAGGGTGCCGTTTCCTGCACAAAAAACAGCGAAATCTGCCACCCTATTTGGTGCATTGCCCCTCTCATAAATTACATAATAGCATATTACGATTGCGTTTTAACCTATGGAACACTAGAGATATTCAAGCTAAACGCAATCTTTTGCCTGGCCCAGATAATTTCTGCCGATTTTTCCTGAAGATAGACATCCGAAAAACCTTGGTACATCTTATTACGGAATGTTGTATACTTTGAGCGGCAAGAGAAACCTATTTTGCAAGACATTGTAAATACTTGACTCTTGTAGATTCACAGGATTGCTGGTCACTAATTTCGGGATCATGTAATTTACCACTTCAAATTGCCACTGTTAAGTTTTTATTAAGTTTAAAGTTAGATATTGCCAAAGCATCTTGATAGCTAACATTTGAATTGAGATTTGCAGCACAATTCAAACATGTTATGAAGTTTTGAGACAGTCATAATGGCAATTAATGTTAAATTAATTCTTATTATATTTATATGTATATCATGTGATTCATATGTTTCATGTATAATTTGTAAAATATCTGTTTTTTCTTTTATGTATTTTATATTTGAAAGGTTGATTTAATTCAGCCAATACAAATAAAAAAAAATTGGCCACTTTTGAGTCAGAGGGCCTCATTACGACCCAGGCGGTAAGTTACCGCCTGGGCCGTGACTTTACCACCATGGCGTAAACTACGTTTACGCCATGGTGGTTGGCGGACTTACCGCCCCATTCCGAGGTCGGCGGGGCGGTAAGTCCCCAATCCCCATTTACCCTTCCCCATTCCCATTTTTGCCCCATAGGGCATAATGGGAGTGGGGAAGGCGTTAATTACGCCACCGTAAATTACGGTGGCGTAATTAACAACAAGGTCCCTTAGCGCCATGGATTTTAACACCTGCTAAAAGCAGGTGTTAAAAGCGCCATGGCGCTAAGGGACCTCGTAGTTGGCGGTAAGGGGTCGGCGCAGCTAACGCTGGCGTTAACCCCTTACCGCCAGGGTCGTAATGAGGCCCAGAATGTTGGGTGTAGGAAATGTATCGCCACTAACCTACCGTACTAAAAACACACCTGTCTGCATACTCACTCTCAAACTCTGATCTAAACACTACACAGACTCTACAGCACCACAAACTGCACACACTTCAGACCATCCTACATGAAAACAAACCATACACAATCACACCTCAACATGACGGCTACCAACTGAAAATGCACCTACGCTCAGTGACCGGTTTCACCGGACTGAAGCTTCCAACAGCACATCACAGCTCTCTTGCTCTTCTCCCGCTCAATTGCTCTAACAAACCCTGCAACCCTTTTTGCATTGCAGATCCGCCAGAGAACCAAGAAACCAAAATGCCAAGGGTAGCGGAATTGAAATCACATGGCCCTTGTCCTCTGATGACATCACAGGAAGTGATGTCATTTGACCCCACCCCCAAAGCCACATCACAAGAAGCGATGGAACCCAACCTTTTAGCCCTTGACAAAACAGAGAGTGGCATCACATAGCATTGTTCCCAAGTAACTATGAAAAATATGGCTACAATATCACTGACGTAGGCAGGTGCACTGGCTGTATGAGTGGGAAGGGAAGATAGGTAGCTCTGCGAGGCAGGCTGGGGGAAGAGGGGGCTAGATATGAAAGGGACCTTGAAGGCTGGATGGACCCAGATCATGACAGAGGCATAAAGGTGCTACCGAAACCCATCTGGGGAGAATACAGAAACCCACCGCCTCAAGTCAGGGTAGAGATGCCAACTAATCAACTGCACTAACAATTTCCCCCTCTGCATACATCTCTCAAACTCCAAACCAGACACAACCACAAACCTACAGCACAACAAAGCACACAAACTTAGCCCTTGACAAAACAGAGAGTGGCATCACATAGCATGTTCCCAAGTAACTATGAAAAATATGGCTACAATATCACTGACGTAGGCAGGTGCACTGGCTGTATGAGTGGGAAGGGAAGATAGGTAGCTCTGCGAGGCAGGCTGAGGGAAGAGGGGGCTAGATATGAAAGGGACCTTGAAGGCTGGATGGACCCAGATCATGACAGAGGCATAAAGGTGCTACCGAAACCCATCTGGGGAGAATACAGAAACCCACCGCCTCAAGTCAGGGTAGAGATGCCAACTAATCAACTGCACTAACAATTTCCCCCTCTGCATACATCTCTCAAACTCCACACCAGACACAACCACAAACCTACAGCACAACAAAGCACACAAACTTCACTACCTGGCAACAACAAAACAAAAAACACACATAGGGCCTCATTACACAGACAGCGGTATGGTTGCCGCCGGTATTTTACCGAGTCCGCCATGGTGAATGGCGGAATTACCTCCAAGGTGTGTGGGGGCGGTAATTCCCCATTCACCATGGCACTTCCCCATTCCCATTTTTGCCCCCATAAGGCTCAATGGGAATGGGGAAGGCGGTAATTACGGTACCGCAAATTGCCGTACCGTAATTACCTCCAAGGTCCCTTTGCGGGTCCCTTCGTTAACGGTTGGTAAGACCAGCCGTTAAGGTAGGGTCCCACAAAGGGACCTCGTAGTAAGGTGGTAAGGGTTTACCGGAACTGGTACCCTTACCGGTACCGGTAAACCCTTACCGCCATCCGTGCAATGAGGCCCATAGATTCGCACAACAGCACACGACGACTACCGGCCGCAAAACACCCCAGGCCCAGCCAACTGACCCACCGGGCTGAGGCTGCCAACAGCACATCACTGCTCTCTTGCACTTTTCCAGCTCCTTCCCACTACCCCCCCTCCCTTCCTCTTTCAGAGCCTCCAGAGCGGCAGGGGACCACTCTGGTGGTGATAGTGCGCGGTACAAATGATTAACATTAACATTAACTGTTACGTGATAAACATTTCATACAAGAATGGATCACGATATGTATTGGCAGAAAAAAAAATGCTATAACTACAACTTCCAAAAAGCAAAATACACAGTCCGAAATGGATGCTTATTCTACTCTAAATGCTTTTTGGAGTATTTTGCCTGCATTGTGAATTTGAGGTGTTTAAGAAACATACTAAATCAGTGATTCACCCCATCAAGTGTCCCTAAAATAAACCTTTAATGAGTCTAGCATATTGTATAGAATTCCAGAAAGAGAAATGATTTGTTATTCCTATTCTTTCTTATTTAAGGTCACTGCTCAAAGTGTTACACTTGTGGACCCTCTTGTTATTTTTAAGAAGCCTGAACAAGAAAGTCAGGCACTCTAGAAACAAAGAGCCACACAGCAATGACCACAGCCCAGGAACTTCAATTTGTAAAAAAAAAATAAAAAAAAGATTTTTTTCTTTTTCATGGGTAGCAAAGTAGACCGCAGGGGTCGCAATTGCGACCCTTGGCGACCCCTAAATGACTTCCCTTCAAGAAACCATACAAGTGGCAACAGTGCACAGTACAAGAATCTTTAACATTAACATTGAGGGGTGGAGCACATTCAGAGTGGGATGCTAGGACTATATTCAATGACAGTATTGCTAATGTTGAGGACTGCCAAGTGTTTGACTAGCCTGTTTTAAATGCATATACATTATGTCTACAAGGGAATAAATATACACACAAATAGTCCATAAAAGGGTGTGGGCATTCATTCTGTGTTTCTATGTATACGTATAAAGAAGCACTCTCTTGCAGCTATAAATGCGTGTAGTTTCAGTGATAAAACCGTGTAAGGAAATGATTGATGACATCTTATATTAATCATTTGCATACCAGTAATGAGAACTGATTCCCAGATGTTCTGGGAGTAGGCACACAACAATTTTTCTGATCAACAGTAAGGGGGACTCATTTACATGTGTGCTGACACGTGACATCATGGAAAGTGAATGGATGTTAAAGTGAACCATACAAATTTCACTCAGTTGGTCTTTCCGGATCAAAGAAAGTGCCCAGGACAAATACCCACTTGCCTCTCTATTAATCGTGAACACTCGAAAAGTAACTCACGAGACATGTATTTCCTATAATGTTGCTGCCAAAGTTTAAAAGACCGGAAAACCTGCCAAAATCTTAATGAGATATTTTAAAGGTTTCAAGAATGGAGATTCATTTACTGTTGTGGGTAAGTGTCTCATCCCTAGCTCTCGGGGTATTGGTTTGAATCCCAGCTTGTGCACCATTTTGAAGCAGGTTGAAAAGATTCAACTGATTGAAAAGAGCAAGCATTTTATTTGTAGTTCTTCCAGCACCCAGGGAGGATGCAATCCACTCTCTGAAAATAGTGGGTGGATGCTGTCCACTCACGTGTTCCCTTGACGTGAACCCTGGACATAGCCCTATTCTCTGATGCAAATCTCACCACAGCGTCAGTTGAGCAATTTGGCCACCTCTGGGGTGGATGTTTAGCTCCAAAAAGCATAGTATCATGAAAAGCATTCCAGGCGAGGAAGAGAAGAAAGAAATTAGGGTTACCCTGACAACGGAGAAGAAAGAACACCCGGATATCCAGACACGGCTCTCTGCTAAGCACCTCACATCACAGCTTGTGCAAAACAGATGTGATGCCATATGGGACTGAAACATCAATGTGTATGTTTCAAAACTAACATGATGAGGAATGGAGATTTTGTCCTTTAAAAAATAATTTTAATCTATTATAATTTCATAAAACATCTCTTATCATACAATATACACATACAATTAGTGAGACAACAATTCATTTTCTCAGCCATACCAATTTTTTAAAATGTGTTTTGTGCAAAATGCATTTTTGTGCAAACATCTGACATAAGGTGAGGCAGCAATTCTTTTTCTTAACAATGTCAGTTTTTTAGATTTTAGTTTTTTCGTTTTTTAGAAAAAAGTTTGTGCAAATTGCTTCTATAATTGCCTAAACTCTAAAACATGCTGCAAATCCACCATTGTGCATCAACTATAGGTGTCCAAACTTTTTAACAATGCTCTTTCATTATTGGACTTCCTTTTGTATAGTTTCGACTTCACATCAATTGACATCAATTGGTTAGTTCTTTCACAACCACTGGTCAACGTCTTCTTCAGGATTAGCAGGCAGACTTTAGCCCAACAGTTATTTAAAGGCTTTACAGACACTAAAATAAAAAAAAAAACAAATAACACCATTTTATTAAAACATTTACACCACAGCTTGCCACCTGTGCCAAATCCTTTGTGTTCGACATCGACAGACACCTCTCCTTCAAACAGCAAGCAGCAAGGAAGACACAAACGGTTTGGTAAAAATGTTCTCTCCTATGGGAAATCAAGCCCTTCATCCTAGAAAACAACTTCAGATCTGCTGTTCAATCTTTGGTCCTCTCCCACCTGGATGGTGGCAATACCCTTTTGAACGACTTCCCTGGCTCTCCTGACATGTGCCCTGCATGCTGCAGTGCGACTCATCAAACGACTGCAAATTCAACCACATCACCCTGACCCTCATCAAACTGCATTGGCTCCCGCTGCAAGCCTGTATCATCTTCAAATCTTACTCTATCATCTACAAAGCTGTCACCATGAAGTGCCCAAGATTTCTCACTGAGAAACTCAGCATCTACTAAGGCCTACGATCCACCAGAAGGACATGTGCAGACTGGAACCCCACTGTTGCAGGAAGGAAGAACCAGAAGACAGGCCTTCACTGTCTATGCCACAAGAATCTGGAACCTCCTCCCCAACAAGAACCAACTTGCCCCCTCACTGCTACAGTTCAGATAGGAACTCAAGACCCTCCTCTTCAAGGAATGGTTCCTCCTTAACACTACGTCCATACACTGTCCACTCCCCACCATACCACAGATTTTGAAATCTACTTACTTGGAGATCCATTGCCGACAATTGCCCTCCCTCCCCTGTTGTTAGATCTCTTCCCCCTATGATTGTAAAGTCTGTTGCTTTCGGAAGCTAGGTCCGCTGTCAATAAATACCCTATTAATAGTAATATTTAATAATAAAGCAAGAAAAAGGAAAGCATGGAACAGAGGGGATTTGGAAGGTACCACCAACTCTACAGGAGGGGCTTGAAAAAGGGCACTTAGTCTGAGGTTGAACATATCGGAGCCTGCCACGACACCCAGAGACTTATTATCTGGTTTCATTAAAAAGGTCTGGAAGCAGCTCTAATTGAAGGAACTGCGGTGGGCTCAGCACTTAGGAGTCAAGGTAGTTTCATTTTTATCTTCAATTCACAACCGGCATACCAGACTATTTCTTCATTAGTGAAGTCCATTATTTACTTTTGGGTAGTTACAATACTGGGCATGAGTCATAGCTCCTTTCGGCTCAGCATGTCGAAGTGGCTTTCCGCAACTCCCCAATGCATTTAGAGAGGAGTTCAGGCAAGCTATACTGAGATTCTGTCAGGAAAATGCAGGCTCGGTAGATTCTCTGAGGGTGCTCTCGTGGGGCCTTCAAGGTTGTGGTCAGAGCCCTTAACATGTTCCTTCGTCATGGGTTAAGGCATGCTCTAACAGCCAAAATAAATAGGAGTAATGACCCCAATTGTGATGCATGACTCACGTCACGTGACTGCATCCTTACAGGAACACATCAACTAGTTCTTCCTTGAGTATTATACATCCCTTTACTCTCACATCCCCCTGCAGTGGACAAGGAGCATATAATTGTGGGGCCACTACAGAATGAGCATACGATTTGCCTACTCAATACACATAAGGATAACAAAACAGGAGATCCCGATGGCCATACAAGATTCAGGATACATGAAGTCTCAGGGAGTGATGGCCTGTCCACTGTGGGCTTTGCTAAGTACGTAGTCGTGATGGCCCCCAAGCTGAGTGTGCAGTATAGTGAGGCATCCAAAGGCAGAAGGTATTATAAGCCCATGAGAGAGGTGGTTATGAATTGTCATGCTTAAACCAGGAACTGCATAGTTGCACCTCTATGACATTCAGCAAGATGCTAGCCAAGAGCCACTAACCCCAGCTCCCATCTCTGATGCATGCAGACCATTTGGGATTTGGGCTTCTTTCCTGCCATAACACACATGTAGTCCAAATACTGGGTATCAGGTAATAAAATGGTGGCAAAAATGTCGCTGGTAAAAAAAATTGCGGCAAAAATGCTGTGGTTTGACCCGGTAAAGGTGTACCCCATAATGCCATTTAAGGGGAGCTGGAGTGTCCCCTACCCCCTTAAATGGTATAATAGGTCTGGGGGTTGTGGGGGTGTCCCTGCATCCTTTACAGGATTGTGGCGGCAAAACCACGGCATTTTTGCCGCAATATTTTGTATTCACAGCCCTTTTTGCCGCGATTTTAAGACATGTAGCCAAATACTGGCAGTCCAAAGGGAGGATTACGCCATAGCAGCACTTCATGCTGAAAAGAGGTTGGATTTAGATGGTGGCAACTTCATGTTCTGAGCCATGTCATCAATACATTTTGGCCAAGTGCTTAGGGGTATGGTCAAACCACTTTATATTTATTCTTTAGCTAGGAGCAAGACAAATTATATCATTTCAGAAGAGTGGAATGCAGCGCGAGGAACCCCCTAGGGGTGCCCTTTCCAATAGCTCCTCACTAATCAGCTGCATATACGAAACTATCAGGTTAGGACATATTGCTCTTGGGCAGGGAACATAAAGAGACACTATATGTGGATATGATGCTCCTGGTTCTGAACAACCCAGTAAACAAAATACCGATAGCTCTTGAGTTGGTAAAGAGTTGCAGCACTGTGTACCTCAGTCTAGCACCCTGCTCATTTTGTGGCCAGGCACCACCTGTTTTGATTGTGTTAAGTGTTCTTCCTGGGAGCTGTAGGCTGGGTGACAGTGGATCCACATTTCTGACTGCCTGCACCTGTGAAAAACATCACTGATGTTCCATGGGCGAATCAGACTGTACTACCGCAAATGGTATTCTCCTTAGAAGGTAGTGCTGCGTTCAACATTCATACAAGCATGGAGGAACAGTTGCTAGGAGACAGTTACTGGTAGGGGTACATAACCAATGACAGGAGGGGTTCATGGCAGAATTCGACAGCGGAAACTGTCTGTAATTTTCCTGAGGGTGGAATGGACTGGAGACTGAGATGAGCAGTTTGGTTTCATGTAATTGAGGAACTAATATATCAAAGTGGAGGGGCTTCTCCACTGTGGAAGCCCCTGGGGCTTTCTCCCCTTGGTGGGTTGGTAGGGAAAACCCCCAATAGGACAAAGACATGGACTGAATTGTATGGCTACCAGCCAGAGAAGCATGCCTCTCAAGAGGAAGGCTATTTGGGGATCAGCCAGGTGTATCCCCTTGCAAAGTTGCGAGGAGTCTGGCACTAGTGGGCTGGAAGTACGGGCTGGAAATACAGACTGATGAAATTAATTATAACACTAAAACAATGCGAGTGATTAAGAGTTAGGTGTCAAGAAGCTCATGAACGCTCAAAGGTAGGAGTAGTTTTTAATGTTCATGGAGGGATTAAGCATCACAGCCTCGTACGTAGCCCCTCATTTCTTTTGTTTTCCAAGAGGTGAGGTCTCCCAAGCCCTCAAATGCCTCGTTCCAAATTAGATTGAGGGTTCCTCATTCCCCATATATCTAACATCTCCCCTAAGTGCCCCAGTGGAGCACCAATTAGCTGTTCACAGTTTTGCTAATGAACGAAAAAAAAGACTCTCCTGGAGTGTCTCATTTAGAGAGAGGAGTGGCGGAATGCAGCTTGCATTTTTGCCACCTCCCTTCTTCTACGCTATATAAATGCCCCTGCATTAGCGCCAGCATGCATTTTCATGCAGCGCAAATGCTGGAGATTCCTATGGATCCCGTCAGCTTTATGCATCAGTATAAATCAGGCAGACACCACAAGGATCCATTGTACTTGCTTCCTGCCATGCTTGCAAGGCAGACAGCGTCTACAATTAAGCACTATCTACCATGCACATACTCCAGGCAGCATTTGCAATTACAATTAAACACTGCCTACCATAAGAGCATGGCAGGCAGTCTTTAATTGTAATTGTAAATGCTGTCTGTCAAACGAGCATTGTAGGTAGCACGCCACCTTTTACCCTACACCTTTGCACTCCACCATGCAAATGACCATCATTTGGCAGCAGGGGCCTGTGCACTCCGATTTGCATGCACACAGGTCCCCACCGCTGAATTCAGCTGGTGGCTGAAAATGAGCCCCCTAGTGTGTGAGAGTCTCTTTGCCTTGGCCCGTATCATACGTTGTAGCCCATATAGTATAGGGTTCCATTGATCCGGGGTCCCCACGATGTTAAAGGGTGGTTTTACTGTCAGAAAATCGAGTTTATACCTGCAGGTAGGGCGCCACTCATCTTTATATGTTTGGCCATGTAGGTAAGGCACCACTCATCTTTTTATGTTTTTCGCCAGGCAGGTAGAGCGGGCGCCTCTTGTCTCTTCATGCTTGACCGGGCAGGTAGAGTGCCACCAGTCTTCCTCACAGCATATTGTTTATGGATTACTGTAATGGACGGGCAGGGGTCATATGGTGGAACCAAAAGAGCAATCCAATGTGGATAGCCACGTCCCCTGCACACTTTCTAGACGGCCAAGATAGGCCTATTGATAATTTTTTGTGTAGATTTTTCTTGAAATACAGTATCGGTAACTTTCAATCACTTCTGTAGAAAATGTCCATAAATAATTCAATTGAAGCTTTCAATTTTATAAAAAACTATTTTTGCTTTTTATTTGCCTTCTGGTGAGCCCAACGCGTTTCGAGTATAAAACACTCTTCATCAGGGGCGGCATTTTTTAAACAAATTAAAGTCTACAAAAAAAGATACATATAAACATCAATTAATGTGAACTTGAAGCAGATATTTCACAATTTTGGAGAACATCATATACATTTTTCAGATTAATTTTTTACAAATTAATTTTTTACAGATCAATTTTTTACAAGGCAGTCGGCCTAATATACAGATCAACATCCAATTTTTCAGTCCTCATTAGTTATTCATCACCCATAGAGCGGGAAAATATAGGAATTCGTCAAAAAATCAACAATTAAGATTGACATGTAGATGTCCTAAATCAAATGTAGGCATGTAGTTTCCTTCTTAATTTCAAATGTGGGGTAATGTCCCTTATGCATGCATAGTTGCGGTACACTGGGAGGGTGAGAGTGATTTCCTTATAAAATTCAAGTGTAGGGAATTATCTAGAAAGAATATCCCCTATACATGCAAAGTGATGGGAAACAGAATAGGAAAGGTGGGTCAATTATTGCATAGTTTGTTAAAGAAAAAGTTGGGGGTGTAGAAAAATAGGCAGTATTCTAACCCAAGAACATGTATTTTGCTCATGGAGTAATCGAAAATTAGCGGAGAAGATCCAGGTATCCAATGGACACGTGTAGTGTGGAAGTCTTGTTTCAAGCCTTTATGAGTATAATCATCTACAGGGGATAATGGTATAACCTAGCGGTTATTCTATTGCAAAGCAAGATAAGAAGTGAAAAATGTAGGTCAAGCGCCTAACTAAGGAAGAAACTTACAGGTGCAGTATCCAACTGGGTCAAGAAGATGTCCGGATGCGTTCGGGAGCCGCAGCAGAGTGAAGACATCACTCGGCGGCCATGTTTAAATACTGTGAATGGCTGTGACGTCATCGCGCGCATGCGCGGGCCACGTCACAAAGGATCGATAGCACCATCACGGGACCTGCCGATACAGCCTCTGCCAAGGAGCAACCCCTTAATAAGGACCCAGTAATAACATCATGCTAATACCGGGCTCGTAATAGCGTACCCAGAAGTAACGTCATCGCGTCGGAACGGGAAATACGTTGCAATTCGCTCAATCCAGCAGTGATACAGAGGAGAGAGCAGGGCCATACCATCCAGCATGTCGAAGGCTACCGGCAAGACAATCCCCCACCTGCGCAAGAAGCGCTTCTCCGATGAGGAGCTAAACATGCTGGCTGACACTCTTACATGCAGATGAGGTTTTTGAGAACAACCTCAAAAGGGAAGTTCAGTTAAGAAAGAAAGAAATCTGGGAGCAGATTGCGCGTAAGGTGTCAGCGGTTGGCACCACCCCCCGCACAGTCAAAGACTGTAAAAAACGATGGGAAGACCTACGTATCCGGGCCCGGAACATCCTGGCCTGTAATCGCAGGGAGGCCATGACCACAGGCGGGGGTGCCCACTCACCTGTCAAACTGATGCGTTGGGAAGAGACCTGCAGCACGACCATTTAAATGGAGTCCATAGAGGGCTTTGCCGAAATGGAGACGGGTGCTGCGACATCGGCAGATGGAGGTGAGTGACCTTGAAAACCCCAGTAGGCCAAACCATGACATAGTACAACTGATGTGAAAGTGAGCCAAGCCAATGCATAGCCCATCATACACACATATACAGATCCATGTCCAGATGGAGGCCCAAACCCTGACACAATGAAATGCACGCTGTGTGCCAATCACATTACCAACAGACACCCAACACACAGGGACAATTTGCATGTCATACATCACACAAACCTCAATACAATGGCATGCCACCTGGTACGCATCAGTGCCGAATGGAGACGCCACGGCTTATGCCAATATGCCCCCCCCTGAAAGTACCCTGTGTGACACACCTATAAGAATGCAATGCATGCAAAATGAAATACTGTACAGCACCAACTCATGCATCTTGCATGTAACACCATCACTGATGCGCTGCATCTCTTGTTCCCCAACAGGCACTGATGCAGAAGGTGAAGGGCAGGACCCTGTCCCAAGGCCATCAACATCCAGGGCTAGACCACAGGACACTGGGCATTACACCTCCGCGGCAGCACCGCGGCCAAGAGTACAACCCAGGGCACCTGTACAGGCCAGGCAGGCTGCTGAGGAGACAACAGCAGCAGACGTGACTGCGAATACTGTGCTGGCAACAACAGCTGAAGGCACGGCAGCAGACACAGCCCCACTCAGTGATGTGGATGTACAAGCGGAGGAGTGGGAGAACTTAGCCGGCAGAATACATGTCGAATGTCCCCACACCCCAAGCCCCCCGTCCACCTCCCAATACACCACTCAGGGTACACTGTCCAGCCCCATGCAGGACCCAGTGGTCCAACTGCACAGTCTGCAACTTACAAGCACCCCAGAGGCCAGCCCTGCAATGGCTCACCCAGCCGCAGCACCCTCAACCTTCACTGCCCCCACTGACATGGAGGCACGGCTGTCAAGGGTAGAGGCCCGCCAGGACTCGATGATTGAGCTGGTGTGCCAGAATGTGGCCGAATGTGGCCGAGGGGGAGGAAACACGCTGTGAGATTCGGGAGGCAAATGCAGGAACCATTGTGGCCATCAATGCAAGTGCCACTATGATACGTGACAGTTTGGGTGCCGTCACACAGGTCCTAAACAGGATGCTCGAACACCTGCAGCACCAACAACCAGCACCGGCATTGCAAAACCCATCCGCATCCACCCCATCGTCCACACCTGCAAGCTCCACTCCCTCGAGCCCTGTGCGGATGACGAGGCGCAGTGCAAGGCAGACAGAAATGTGGCCCTGACCCAAAAAAAGTCTGGAAATAGCCGGTCAAAACACATTGTGTGTGATATGATGATGGGCGAGGGGGGAGGTGGTTTTGGTGGTGTTGAGGGAATTAAAGGGGTGTTCATGGGGGGTATGGGTTGTTTGGGGGGTATGGGGTGTTGGGGGTATGGGGTGTTTGGGGGGTATGGGGTGTTTGGGTGTTTTGGGGGGAGGGGAGAGGGCGTGTGAGTGGTGGAGGGAGGAATCACTATGTTGTAATTTTTCTTAATACACCCGTTGTGTTCAAAATCATTTAATGCATGGACATTGTTAATTTCGTGTATGTTCATTCTATTCATTACAGCACACAGTGCCCAACTCCCCACACACCCTGTGTCCATGTCCACACGGTCCCAGTGCTCAGTGTAGTACTGACACTTATCCATCAACGTCCCTGTGGTTCAAAAGTAATCGTCAATCAGTGATTGGCGTACAGCACGGCCATCTTGTGGTTCATGTGCTGGCAGGGGTGCTGCTTCTCCTCCATCATCATCATCCTCATCATCCTCGCCCGGTGCATGCATGTCAATGTCAGGTGGCAGTGGTACGTTTCTCTGGATGCACATGTTGTGCAGCATGACATAGACCATGGTGATCTTTGCCACCTTCTCAGGGCCATAAAGAAGTGCTCCACCAGACCTGCTTAGGCAGTGGAACCGTGCCTTCAATAGGCCAAAGGTCTGCTCAATCACAACACGGGTACGAGTATGAACCAGATTGTACTGCTCTTCGTGTCTGTTACACGGGTTCCGCACAGGGGTAAGTAGCCACGGCTTCAAGGGATAGCCTCCATCACCTGAATGGAAGCACAAAGAGGTATGTGTGTGTGAAACTGAGCTGACACCTTTAGGATTAACGGCCATGTCTGCAGCTATTTAGTGTTGACATGCACATGTCCCTGTGTGTATGCACACAGGTTCATTTGATGCATTGTGTACTGCACAATGGTCTCCTAGTGTGGATTGCATTGTACACATGATGCAGAGTGTTCACTTGCATGCTGATGCGGATGTACTGTGGATGCGGAACGAGATCTTGCCACCCATTATTGCAGTGTGTGCTACTCTGTACCTAACCACACTAGCGGCATTGCCACAGGTGTAATCATGATTAGTCATGTATCGCTTGACATACCCATGGTGGCCTGCTTGTGCGTCTGGCATGTTGTCATTGATGTGCAACATTGGTCTTATGTATGGCATTGATGTGTCATGTTCAGGTTGGGATGTTCAGTGCAACAGTGTTTAGCTCTGAGTGCATTGTCCACTCACCGTCCAATCCCACCCAGGTGGAGTATGCATCCCCTCCCAATCCCACCCAGGTGGAGTATGCATCCCCCTCACCTTACAGCCACAATGCACTGGCATGGCCCAGTCAGGCAATTTACCGAGCCGCCAGGCACGTTGTCCAGCATGTCGCTCCGTGTAGCGGGGTAGTGTGGAGTTACGCAGCACCAAGGCATCATGTGTAGATCCGGGATATGCGTGCAGCAATGTGTGATGATCTTGCTGGAGTCACATACCATCTGCACATTGATGGAGTGGTATTGCTTGCGATTGCGGTACACCGCCTCTCTGGCATGAGGGACCACCAATTCTACATGGGTGCAGTCGAGGGCACCAACGCAATTGGGCATGCCTGCCAGTGCATGGAAGCCTACTTTGGTGTCAGCGAGCTCCTGGCCAGTCCGTTGTAGGGAAATGTGGATGCTTGCATGCTTCAGGAGGGCATCAAGCACTTGGGTCAGCATGCGGGAAAAGAGTGGTTGTGATATGCCATGCAGCAGCACCACTGTGTGCTGGTAGGTGCCTGTGGCCAGGAAGTAGAGCACAGACACCACCTTTAGTAGCGGGGGGATGGCAGTGCGTATTTCTATGAGGCTGACAATGTCATCGTTTATCATGTCCACTATGGTGGTGATGGTGTCCCGGTCCAACCGGTACAGGGTGTGGATCTGCTCAGGGGTTAGATTGAATGGACTGGGTCTGATGCAAGGGATTGGTGGCTGCCTACGTGGAACCACTGGCTGCACTGGTGGAACTTGCTGGGCCTGTCTCATCCTCCTTCTCCTCCTGCGTCTCCTCTGTGCTGCCGGTTATTGTAGCTGTAGTTGTTGTTGTTGTTGCTGTTGTTGCTGTTGTTGTAGCAGTACAGACATGTCCTCCAGCCCTATGATTGCAACAGCTAGTGGTATCATTTTGGTGTAGGAAGGGGTGTGGTGTGTGGGTGTACTCCTTTTGTACTGGGACAGGCTGAATTGACTCTACCTGTGGTGACTATGTGCACCTGTGGCAGTTGACTGCACTGCAGGTTGCTATTTGCGGGTGGTCCACGATGCCTGTATTGCCACCGCCGTACAGGCCCTAATTACCACGTTCGGGATGCCGGCAAGTGCATGCCCGCGTCACTTGTGATGTCCTCCTGTTAGCAGCATCCAGGTATTGGCGCCGCGAAGGGGCGCTGGAACGCGTGCATGCCGGTAAGAAGGGGCACGGTATGGGAGGTGGCGGTATTGGCGGGTTGTCGGCTCGTAATGGCCCGGACCCGTTAACGATGCTGGTAATGCCAGTCCGCCTTCCTTTTTTCATTTCCTCCATACTTGTAATGAGGCCCTATGAAAAATATTGTTACAATATCACTGTAATGTGATATACATTTCTTACAAGAATGGATTACCATATGTATCAGCAGAAAAAAACATACTATAACTGCAACTTGCGAAAAGCAAAATACATAGTCTGAAATGGATGCTTGTTCTACTCTAAATGCTTTTTAGAAGATTGTGTCTGCATTGTGAATTTGAGGTGGTTAAGAACAGACAAAGGGGGTAATTCATAGATTTCAGCACAGAGGCAGTGAACGCGAGCAGTGCAGAGAGGGAGCGCACGCCAGCCGTGTGCGCTAAACATGATCCTGGCGCACCGCATATTCATGGAATTCCCAAGCCATTTTGAGCGCTGGCACAGAGAACATCCCGCAGTGCCAGTTACGCCCCCAAGAACGCCCCTTGTGCAAGGAAAAGGTATTGAAATCTCCAATGCAGCGCAAAGGGCCGTGCTAACCCTGCACCAGCTTACAGGGCCGGTACACTGTAATCGTGTGAAAATACTACGCGCACCCCGCTCACGGCACCCGAAAGCGTGAAAATGTACTGGCACGCCCCTCGGAATATGCGTACCCCGCTCGCACTCGGTAAATTGTGTAGAAAAAGTACCCCCCTGTGGCGTGGGCTGCCTGTGGGGCATGCCCAGGGTGGATGGGCTGCCTGCGGGGCATGGGGAGGGTGAGTGGGCTGCCTGTGGGGCCTGGCCAGGGTGGATGGGGTGCCTGCATGTATTTCGGGGGTGCATGGGAAGTTTCACATGCGATAGGCCTTGTGCGAGCGGTGTACGTGTATTTCGGGTGTGCGCGGGGAGTTTTACACGCGATAGGGCTTGTGCGAGCGGGGTACGTGTATTTCGCGGGTGCATGGGAAGCTTCACACGCGATAGGCGTTGTGCGAGCGGGGTATGTATATTTCGGGGGTGCGCGAGGAGTTTTACACGCGATAGGGCTTGTGCGAGTGGGGTACGTGTATTTCGGGGGTGCGTGGGAAGTTTCTCACGCGATAGGCCTTGTGCGAGCGGGGTACGTGTATTTTGGGGGTGCACGGGGAGTTTTACACGCGATAGGCCTTGTGCGAGTGGGATACGTGTATTTCGGGGGTGCGCGAGGAGTTTTACACGCGATAGGGCTTGTGCGAGTGGGGTAGGTGTATTTCGGGGGTGCGTGGGAAGTTTCACATGCGACAGGCCTTGTGCGAGCGGGGTACGTGTATTTTGGGGGTGCACGGGGAGTTTTACATGCGATAGGCCTTGTGCGAGTGGGGTACGTGTATTTCGGGGGTGCGCTGGAAGTTTTACACGCGATAGGGCTTGTGGGAGTGGGGTACGTGTATTTTGGGGGTGCGTGGGAAGTTTCACACCCGATAGGCCTTGTGCGAGCGGGGTATGTGTATTTCGGGGGTGCATGGGGAGTTTTACACGCGATAGACCTTGTGCGAGTGGGGTACGTGTATTTCGGGGGTGCGCAGGGAGTTTTACACGCGATAGGGCTTGTGCGAGAGGGGTATGTGTATTTCGGCGGTGTGTGGGAAGTTTCACATGTGATAAGCCTTGTGTGAGTGGGGTACGTGTATTTCGGGGGTGCGCTGGGAGTTTTACACGCGATAGGGCTTGTGTAAGCGGGTTACGTGTATTTCGGGGATGCGCTGGGAGTTTTATACACGATTTCGCTAGCGCGAGAGGGGTACGTGTATTCCTGGGGTGCGCTTGGAGTATTGCACGCGATTTGGCATTGTGGGTCCTCCCGGGTGTGCCCCCTCCCTCCTCTCCATGAATTACCCTGTTCATCAGTGACTCACCCCCTGAAGTGTGCCTGAAATAAACCTTTAATGAGTCTAGCAATTATTGTTTAGAATTCCAGAAAGACAAATTATTTGTCATTCCTATTCTTTCTTATTTAGGGTCACTACTCAAAGTGTCACATTTGTGGAACCCCCTGTTTTTTTTTTTTATGAAGCCTGAACAAGGATGCCAGTCACTCTAGAAACGAAGAGGCACAGGGCATTGGCCACAGCCCAGGAGCTTCCATTTTGTTTAGGGGTAGCAAGGGAGGCCTGAGGGGTCGCAAGAGCGACTCCTGGCAACCCCTAAATGACGTTCCTGGTAGGCGATATGCAGAAGGCGCTGTCCAATTAGGACTGAATTCAGGACTGTTTACATACAGAAACACTATCCTGAAACATCAGGTTTAAAGATCAGAAACATAACTTCCTTCACAGGTCCTTCCCCATTCCTACGCCATATTGATGGCTCAAAATCTGACTCCTGCCCCAAATGCTGGCCCCTGATTCCACATTTACACCAATGACATGGTTGTTCCCCCCTAATATTGGCCAAGGGTGATCCATGAGCTTAAAAGAGTGATAGTAAAATACAACATGCTGACGCCCGGGTTTGGCTTGTTAGTCATTACCCCAAAGTACAAAAAAGGCAAGATGGTGCTGAAGTTCATATAGCTTAATCGTTGGTGAAGATAATAGGAGAAGAATGTCTGTATACCTACGAAATCGGCAGACTGGATCAAATTAAATGTATGGCAGGGCAACTAGCGAATGGCGTCTTGTGTAAGAATCATGTCTAATGTTGGGGGTCAGCTCTGTAGAATGGGGCTCCCTTCTAAATGCTTTACGCTTTTTCCCTTCTATACATATCCCCCATGAAGCCCATTCCATGATTTCACCAGAGGAGACATGCACTTAGAATAACGTAGACCTATAGGGGATGAGGGTGCGGGGGAGAATATGTATGTTCATTGTGTAGGCGAGCAACCACCCTATTTGCACAATTGCCATTCTTCAGATGTGTCAAAGTCCATCCGCTGCACTTTCTGCATTCATCCGTGGATTTCCTCGCATGTGATTCAAGATGTATTGATTGGCAATGATATTAAGATGAAATAATAATGAACACATCTTTTTTAAAGGGTTTATTAGCTCCAGGAAAATTCTGATGCTTCGAGCACATTTTTAAATGGTGTACGAAAATCTTTTCCCTGAATTAGCCTAAGTGACCAAGAGCAGCGAGAAACTCTGCACAAACACAGGGTGGTTTGGGTGGGCCTAAATGTGCAGCACTATATTAAAATAAATAGGGGACATAACTTGGAATGCAGAATCGCTTCTTTTGAGGCATAAATGAAACACTCCAATATCAGACTCCAACTGTACACAGGAGCATTTCACATCACATTGTATTGCTGTCTGTGCCCAAAGAAACTCATCATGCTTTGTCTGTACAATATATACCAGCACCTCCATTGTAAAACAAAACATATGTTAATGCTGCTTGCGTCCAAAGAAAGCCATGAACAACAATCTATGCCAGCACTACCACTGTTGAATACATGTTCTTTGTGTCTGTCTGTTGCTAAGGAATATCACGAAGCAATTTTCAGCAATGTATAACAGTGCTAACCCACTCCTTTCATGGTTATTGTGCCCAAATAGAATCAAGAGGCTTGTCTCAACAATATATGCCAGAAATCAATTTTCACGCTGCTAGTGCCTAAAGTAAATTGCACAACTTGTCTCAACAATATATGCCAGCATTGCCACGATAAAAGACATGGCCATGATTCTTGTTTCCCCAGTTCTGCCCATGTCACTATCACTTCCTCATTTTTAACACAAATTGCACTTGCTGCCTCATTTCTACCCCATGTGACTCTTACTGCCAAAGTCCTGTCTGAATGATGCTGCTTTTGGTGACCAGGTCCTGCCCCAATGTCACTCTAAGTGCCCAGGACCTGCCTCAGAGGTGTTCTGTAAATGCTCAAGTTATGTAACAATGCTTCTCTCTGCGTGCCCAAGTTCGCCCCCATCTACTTCTCAGTGCTGAGCCCTCCCCAAGTGGAACTATCAGGTTCTGCCCCAGTGTTATGCTCAGACCCCAAGTTCGGCTTCAGTGCCTCTTAGCATTGCCCATATTCTGGTGCATGTGGCTCCTGGTGGCCAATTTGCTCTAAGGACCAGTTCTTCACAATGTCTCTCTCAGTATCCACGTTTTACCCCAATATCGCTCACCCGATGCCCACGTTCCGCCCCATGTGGCTGTCATTGCACAGTTCTGTTCCAGTTTTGCTCTCAGTCAGCACTTTGCCACAGTGTTACTCTTAGTTGCAAGTTCTACCCCAATGTCACTCTCATTACCCCATTCTTCCCCACTGTTACACTCAGGGCCCAGTTCTGCCTGAATATCACGTTTAGTGCCCCCAAAACAGCTGCTTTTCCCAAGAACCCACACACATGTGCATACACCCAAACACTTATTTATTTATTTATTTATTTATTTATTTATTTATTTATTTATTTATAGGATTCGCAGGAAAGCAATGTATTTTTGGCAGAAAAACGATTACAACATTGAACACTGATAGCAGAGTAGAGAACATATGTGCCGCCATGTGCCTGCAGGTATAGAGGCCCTGTAAGCCCCTGTGTGGGAAGGCACTCCATTTTGCATAGGGGGCTGCAGGGCCGATGTCCCTGCAGGTACAAGGCGGCACTCTCATGGGGATCACTTTCCTGCAATATTTAATAATTGGCCATCCTGCATGACAGCAGCGTCTCCACCACTGAAAATACACAATAGTAAAATTATTTTTAATAATTACATAAGAGTACACAGCTTTGCGATTACTTCTGCATTGAACTTTACAGAGGTTCTGCAGATAACGCTGATTACTGCAAATCTCAAAAAGAAAAGCAGCTCCATTCAGAACAGAGCTCTTTCGTTGCCACAAGCTCTCTCCTCATAGCTGAGTAGTTTCATTCACCTGAACCAAGGGTAAGAAAAAGATCATCACCCTGAGCTTGGCATGAAACGGTGCATACAGCTTGATCTCAGAGGCATACGTTTCAACCAAAAAAGGAGAAGAGGCGTCAAGGTGTCTCGAAATGGGTCCAGAAGTAAATGTCTTCTTCAGGACCCTAAAGGCATGTTTAGTATGGTCATCCCAGCCGAACCCGTGATGTTTTCAGCCTACTTCCATTAATTTTCCCACAGATGAAAAGTGCATTGGTTGAACACTCATGGCACGAAGACCACTGGACATATTTACACCAAATAAGAAACAACTTGGGATCAAAGTGCCACAGATTTGCCTTTTTGCAGGTTTAGGGTGAATTTGTCCAGTAGTTTCTAAAATATTTGATGGAGAAGGGGGTGCACCCTGCTCCTGGAAAACATTTTTATATCTCTCGTGGTGTTTTGCAGCAGAGAGGCTGAGAAGGTTTTCAGAAATTAAAAGTTGACTTTATGCAAGTGATTCCTGCAGTACTACCAAGGGAAGCTGAAAATGAAAAGTACTCAAAATGCTCTTTTTGGGAGAAAGGGGGCGTATTCGCACCAGGCTAGAGGTGGTTGGGAAGGAGGACAACATGTGAAGTGGGGGAGGTAGGGGTGGGCTGGGAATCCCATTTGGTGCAGAAATATGTGCAGCTTATTGGGAAAATAGCAGGGGAATCTCGCAAGAAAACTGTGGTAATGCTTGCAAGATATGCTCAGAAAAGAAAATGCGCCACGTGTACCTAAGAGTGAAAGGGGTAATGGGAGACAGTCAGGGAGGGAAAACACATTGAAGAGGAATGGGGGTACTAAGATAAGAGGAGTGTACATGGCGAGTGTCAGTGAGGATAGGGAGACTTTTGAATTTTTGAGCATTTTCTCATTACAGCGGGCATCAGCAAACCTTATGTTACTGCCAGAATGGGCATTCTCGGGAATGCTTACTGGGAGATTTTTGCTGGAATGTGAAGAGGGGTGGGGGACAAGCCACTCTTTAAAGCCTGCACAGATCCCATTTACTTGGCAGTGGGTAATGGCTCCTTGGAAATAATTGGTGCAACATGTACAGTGAGCACAGCCGCGGCCAGCGGAATAGAATGGACACGGCCATGACCGGTGGACCCAGAGATCATTGGCTAGTGGGCCACTGTACATGGCTGAAGGGCCGTGGATCCTGAGGTCAATAATGGGTGATGGGCCTCGGCTGGTAGGCCGGGGCAACTGACCAAAGCCAGTGGCCTTCCATCTTTTGAAATCTTGGGCGCAACATGTACAGTGACGACGGCTGGAGGCCATGGCCAGTGGGCCCTGAAGAAAGTATAGTATAAGAAAATTCTTGAAGTTCACTGGAAAATAATGTTATATAAGTGGCAGTTAAGGTGAGCTTTTTAAGTCATAGTTGTAACATGGAGTGTGCCACTGCCGAAGGCCATGGGTGGGGGTCCCTGAAGATAATATGGGACATAAAATACACTGAAAAATGTTTAAGAGAGAGTTGAGGTGAGGGTTTTTATCGCAACAAAACCATTGAATTTCAGTGGGTGTTGGAAGTGAATACCATCGTAACTGGGTGCTGCCGGATCCCCGCCCCTGTGAGCAGTCTATGAACACACAAGAGGTTCACAATGAAATACATATTTACATCATGGGGAACATGTATGGGGCAGGGACACCGAGTTAAAATGGTCACGTCCCACACCTGCTGATATTTCAAGGGTTTTGATGCAATAAATCAGCTCACCTTCATTCTCTCTTAACTAAAAAAACAATTCCGTATAGATAGATAGATAGATAGATAGATAGATAGATAGATAGATAGATAGATAGATAGATAGAGAGTTCAGTTTTCTTGTACCATGTTAGCCAATGGTAATATAGATATATGCTGGATAACCCATTTGAGCCAAGTCCCACATTCCACAATGCCACCTAGTAGCCATCGCTGGAAGTTCACCTCCAGTTCAGAGCCACATCAGCAAGGCATTCTTGGTATGCAAATTATCTCAAATTCAAACCTTTTTTTCAGGAAATTGTCTTTGTCTTAGAAGGCAGTGCAACTTAACACATCGCTAGACACCTGTATACCTGGTTTCACCCTTTTTAGGGATCATCAGTTCAGTATAGTGTTTACAGCCTTATGGTTGGAGCATTGTGGCATGGTTACAAAACGGAAATAAAATATAGTGGGTTTAAAAAAACTTGAAAAAAAAACCTTTCACCTGAAATGTGAAAGTAGGATAATCCATTTGGACCAAGTCATACATTCCAAACGCCACCAAGTAGCCATTGCTGGAAGTTCACCTCCAGTTCAGAGCCACATGAGCTAGGCATTGTGTTATGCAAATTATCCCAATTGCAAAACTTGTCTTAGATGGCAGTGCTAATTTATACCTAGCTTAATCAACCCAAGATAGACATTTTCCAAGGCTGCAAGATAATTACACACCTACATGTATATTCGTTTATACATAGAGAGATATATTCACACACACACACACTCTGACCTCCCTATAGGTAAAGTGCAATCAATGATGCTTTGATTTTCTGAAAATTACTTTTCACTCATTTGAAGTATATCTATGGAAAATGTGCAAACCGTATTGGACCAGGGGCCAAATAAATAGAAAGGTTGGTGCAAATTCTTCCAACAATTTAAAAGTTATAAAGCATGAACAAATATGTATTTTTTTAATAATGAATACAAATGCAGGCAATTGTATTCCCTGCTCTTAGCCTTTGTGATTGCTGGTGGGGTTGATTCTGATGGACTTCCTTTAGGATAAGAGGCTCAGATCCTCATTCCGAGTATGGCGGTAAGTAGTAAAATTGGTGGAAACACAGTTACCGGCAATTTCATCACTATGCCAAATTATAAGGTCAGGCCTGGAGTGAAGGACAGGAGAATCCTGGAGGTAAATTCTGCTACTCACTGCTGAAAGCTGGCAGAATCGTCAGAATTACAGCGGTGGAAATTCCACCACCGTAATTCCAACAAAAAAGCACAATTGAGTCCAATGGACAAAAAAATAGTGGTTATTTACACTAACACTGCCACTTGTAATCTGGCAGTAGTTCCGCTGGACGCAGTGGCGGTAACAGTAATTCAGTTGGGCAGTATTCCGGCAGATTTAACGCCAGGATACCGTCCGATTCCTAATGAGCCCATCAGTCCTATGCCAATATGTTGACTAAATAAAAATATCCTAGAGCACTGTTCTGGAATTAGTCCCATTTCATGTAAAAATGTCCCACGTGTAGTACATCCATTTTACAATACCAGGATAGGATATTTAACAGCTCTGACCGCCGAGTTATGGTGAGATTCTTTGATACCGTTTTTGCAAAACATTGAATGGATTCTCAATGGATAAACCTTCTTTGAGGTATTTACCAGAGAGACACATGGCACTACCCACGTCCCCAAAGGCAACTGCAAGAGATGGCAGTGAGATAGCACTAAATCAGCATTAGCACTCGTGGAGGGGTAGCCCGCCATTACGGTTGCTTGAATCGTGGGCTGCATCACACAATCTAAACCGCGTTCATTGCCCCCCCAACAATCCCCTTCCCTCTGATCTGCGGTCGGGATCCTCCCCACCCCCTACCCTACTTACCTGAATCTTCTAGTGCCGCCGCCATTCTGTGTTTCCGATCACCATGGAAACAGAAGATGGGCTCTGCATGGAGCCCCCCAGGCTCGGACTGGCCTATTGGGCAATAGGCCCATGGCTGAACCAAAAACACAAAATGCTGGTGTGGGGCAATTTTTCGTATCAAAGTGGGCCACGTTTTTGGCCCTTGTGGGCTAGTTTGATGAGTTACTTCACTGTGCGGCTAATTGTTTTTACCAGTGTTACTGAATACATATTCTTAAAATGCACAATTTCATCATATTTTATCAAAAAACTCCCCCTTGGGTACTATTCAAAAGAGTCACAAAAGGAATGAAAAGCCATTTGCAATGGTGCTCCACTTTTTCATTGGTGCCCGAGACAATTGTATGGCCCGGTCCAACCCTGAGTCCCACTTTCCATTTCCATGGTGGCAATCTTAGGTAAGTATTTATTTGAATTAACGGGACATTGCGAGAGTGTTGCCCATTCATTCAAACAAAAGTATTGCTATCAGCACCCCAGATTAAAAACTAATAATGCTAATGCTAATAGCAATAATTAATGATCCGATGGGCCGGATCGGGTGGTAACGGCACCGGGGGCACATATAACTTGGGCCTGGGCCATTGCCACCCAATCTGGCCCACTAGATTGGGTTTGATTGCTACGTTGTTATCGATGAGCCCAATGTAACGTCAAAGCACTAATAAAATTGTGTGCATGGGATATTCTTATGGAAGCAATTTTAGCCAAGGATCACAAAATGTTTAAGAGCTTGGGTTGGGTGGTATGCATAATACTCTTAATCCTGAGTTTGTAACTGCTATAATCGAACACCATGCATGGGGCAATTATTTGTCTTAACCTTATGGGGTATCAGTGAGTGAGGTTTTAGATTGTGCAAGAGAGCCTCAATGTCCAAACTGTTTTAATACTGTACTGGCACATGAAATAATATTCACTCAAGCAAAACTGATGGTAGTACAGAACACGTCTACAAGCCACACAAGTCCCCTCCCTAATCTTTGCCCAGTGGACATTTATAAAAATGATATTACTGTTTTCATCCAAAAGCTTTGCTCTTTATTTGATGCTATTATTAAGTTGAGTATTATACCAGGTTGTTGGGAACTTTTGCATATAGTTTGTATGTTTAAGAAAGTCAACAAGAGTGGTCCAAAATGTTACCGGCCAATTTCCCTGTTAGATGCAGATTTGAACACTTTTGCATGCATGATTAACCACAAATGAGTGGAGCGTCTATTGTAAATTATCCAGTATCAAGTATTCAGTAGGGCTTTATTCATGGTCATTGGACCAATAAATAAATAATGAATGTGTCCCTACTTTTAAATAATTAGGAGCTGGGTGCAAAACTACAACCTATGTTGTGTTTATGGATTTAACAAGGGCATTTGATAGTGTAGGTAGAGATAGTGTGTTGTCGATATTGGAGAGTGCAGGCCTATGAACCCCCTGGCTAAATTCTTTGCAGGAACTTTATTCAAATATTCTTGAATTAGTATGTTATGGCCCCAACTGAGATTTTTCACATCCATTGTCCCCCGAATGGGGCGTTTGTTTGTTTGTTTGTTTATTTATTTGGTAATGCACACCAAACCCTTAGGTAGTTGGGCGCAACAGGACAAGTATACTTAAAGCTTAGTTACAGTACGTGTAAGGTACATATGTATACATACAAGAAATATTATTTACAGCCACATCCAGGTTACAGTAGAGTGGTAGGAACTGGGGGACACAGAGAGTATAATACATATTGCAGTTAGTTGGATTAGAGAAGTGAGTAGCAAATACAGTTGCTACAGATTGTGATGGAGCATGACAAGTGTCAGGGAGGGGAACAGTCTAGGTATGGGACAGGGCAGGATGGGAGTCATTAGTTCGTAGCTATTTAAGTACATTGCATCTAAATTTGGGGTAGGGTTGTTCCATTCTGGGAACTGGGGGAAGAGCATTCCAGGATTGTGCTGCTTTGACCGTGAAACTGGAACCACCAGATGTGGTTCATTTAAATCTAGGGATCTCTAGAATGTGGGCGTTAGCTCATCTCATAGGGCGAGTAGCGATTCTCTTGTTTATTCTTTCTAAAAGATATGGAGGTGCTTAGTTGTTCAGGCATTTGGACGTGAGTGAAACTGAAGGAAGATCCTGTCGTTTATTTTTAACCAGTGGACGTCTCTTCTGGATTGAGAGATGTGATCTATGTTAGGGATATTTAACGCTGCTCTTAGGGCATTGTTTTGCAATCTTTTAATTTTATCTGTGACGTATTTATTGGCCCCCGAGTACAAGGCATTACAAGAATCCCGTCTGGACATTATGAGAGCATTGGCCAACGTAATACAGATAGTTTCGGAGAGAAACGGTCTCTAGGCTTGGATCAGTTTGCAAGTGTATTTTGTTGAAGATGCAATTGAGTTCACTTGTTTCTTAAAGGTGAGTGTGGAATCAAGGTAGAAACCTAAGGTTTTAACAGCAGGCATCATCTTGATGGAGTTATTGCCAATATTGAAGGAGGCATAACTAGGGCTAAGTATTTTGAGGTTCGTCTCAGATCCTAGGATCAGTATCTCAGTTTTATTGTCATTCAGGCAGAGGCCGTGGGATGCCATCCATGCCTGAATGAGTAGGTATAGCTTGTTTACTAAAGCTGTGTCCTCAAGAAAGTTGCCCGAAAGGGGAATGAGGATCTGGGTGTCATCTGCATAATTTGTGTAGGTGACACCCAGTCTGTCCAACTTAACAAACAGTGGCTTAGGAAATATTTTATACATAGTGGGTGAGACACACTATGGTACTCCGCACAATATTTGAATAGGGTCAGTGGAGGCTGATGGGGAAAAGACTCTCATTGTGCGGTTGTCAAGAAAGGACTGGACCCAAGCTATGGCATCCCCTGAGAAATGGGCAGCCGACCCAAGGTGGTTGCATAGGACTGCGTGATCCACCAGGTCAAAAGCTGCTGATAGGTCCAGTAGAAGTAGCATAGCTGTTTTCCCGTTGTCCTTCAACTCGTCAATTTGGGTCTTGAGGTCTAGTAAGGCTGTTTCTGTGCCATGAAGAGGCCAGAAGCCAGATTGCCGTAATCCTAATAGGTGATGAGCTTCCAAGTATTCCTGAATTTGAAGGTACGCTACTCTATCAATAATTTTAAGCAGGAAAGAGACGGTAGTGATTGGTCTGTAGTTGGTCGGGATGGTGGGGTCTAATGTTTTTTAAGCAAGGGGAGGATCCATGATTCTTTAAGATTATTGGGCACTATATCAGTCTTGAAGGAGGCATTGATATGCTTGGAGATAAAGGGGGCTAGGTCTCTAGCAGCATCCTTTATGATTAGGGCTGGGCAGCTACCGCCCCTACAATTTGAAGGTTTTAGGGAGAGTATGATTTTCTCCGTCTCGAGGATAGAGATTTTCTTGAAACTGAAGGGTAAGGTGGATGTATCCCAAGTGGGTTGTGGAGATCGCTGCTCAGTTGGGAGCAGTGAGGCCTTTTCGTTAGCTATTTTGAGTTGGAGGGATGCAATTTTATTCGACAGCGCATTTTGTATGTCCGTGCACCATGGCTTATCCTTAGAGACATTGGGCCTCATTACACGGTAGGAGGTAACCATACCGCTATTAGCGGCATGGCTACTCCCTTACCGCATACCGTGTCCGGGTAGGTGGTATGGGGATTTACCGGGTCATTCCGACACTGGAGGACCCGGTAAATCCCCATTCCAAATACCATTCCCCATTCCCATTTAAGCCCCCATGGGCTTATTCCCATTTGAGCCCCCATAGGGTTCAATGGGAATGGGGAAGGAGCTAATAACGGTACTGCAATTTGCAGTACCGTTATTAGCTCTGAAGTCCCTCAGCGGGTCCGTCCTTAACGCCTGGTCAAACCAGGCGTTAAGGACGGGACCCGCTGAGGGACCTCGTAGTAGGGCACTAAGGGATTACCGGCACCGGTGACCTTACCGGAGCTGGTAATCCCTTAGCGCCTACCGTGTAATGAGGCCCATTATCTGTTGGGGGGATCGGGGATTCCATTTCGCAAAGGATAGAGAAGAGTTCCTATCGGACTTAGCCTTACAAATTCTTTTGTGAAGGTATTCTTTTTGGTATTAATTATTTATTTTTTGTAAAGTTTGGAATAGTCGGTTAGCTTGACTTTATTATCGTCAGTGGGGGAGTGACGCCAAATGGATTGAAGCTTTTTTTTTTGTAGCCTTACTTCTTTGAGTTGAAGTGTGAACCAGGCATTGAGATGAGCTTTCTGTCTACCTATACGGAGTTTGATGGGTACAATAATGTCCAGAGCCTTAGTCATGGCATTATTGAAGACCTCCACTAGTAATTTGGGGTCTATGTTGCTGCCCAGGTTGTTAATAGGAGGAAGGAGGTGAGGGAGTAGTTTTTCTGCTGTAATATCCATTTTACTTTTAGTTGGTAATGGGGGTGCCATAGCAATGGTTTTAGGGCTATGGAGAACTAAAGTGGTGGAGAAGGTAATTAAATGGTGGTCAGTTCATGGTTGCTGGACAATATCAGTCATGGCGATATTGCAGTTCAGATTGGCTACCGAGTCGAGGGTCCTGCCTTTGATATGGGTAGGGGAGAGGACCTTTTGTATGAGCTGCTATAGATTGGGCGTGTTTATTGTCCAGGTCGTTGAAGCCAAGATTAAAGTCCCCCAGCAGCAGGGTTTGTGGGTGGTCTTTAGTATTATTGGCTAGAAGGTTAGTTAAGTCCTCCTCGAAGGCTCCTAGTGGACCCGTGGGTCTATTTACCAGGTAGATAGTTAGTGTAGAGTTGTTGGATAGAGGAAGTTTAGCTGTGAGTATCCTGCATGATGAACAGGATGGTGATGTGGCAAATCTAAAAGGTAGATTGGTTTTAGATATGATCGCTTGGCCGCCGCCTCTGGCGTTAGGCCTGTCTGCTCTAAGTATCTGGTAACTATCGGGTACAGCAACCATGAGGGTTGGTCCAGCTGCCTCATGAAGCCAGGTCTCGGTTATGGCAAGCAGGTCCAGGTGCTCATTAGTTAGTGTGTCGGCATTTCTGTGGAGTGGGCCACCAATGATCTGGCGTTGATGAGCGCTCCAGATAGTGTTAAGGTACTACTAGGTTTGAAGGTGGAGTGGTGTTTAGTTGCTGGTGTGTTAAGGCTTGTGGGATTTTTAGGAGTAGTAACGGCATGTGCAGAGTTCAGATTGTTGGGCTTGGTCTCCTGCATTCGCCGAGGCGTGGGGTGGCTATTTATGCTAATTAATTTCGGTTCATAGAGGCGGGTCAGTCTTGACCAAAGTCTCAAGTTTCTATCCTTAGGTGGGCAAGATGAGATAATGGCAAGGACCATAGTAGCAAAGAGACCAATCGTGAGTAGGATGGACTGGGTCCTAAGTGTTTAACTCATATTCAGGAGTAGATAGGTCAGGTTAGCGCAGAATATGCTACTTTCAGCTAACACAGGTAGGCTAGTTCCACTATTCACAGTAAAGGGTACTTTCACTTTCACAGAATATGCTAGTTTCAGCTATCACAAGGTACGCTAGTTCCACTTTCCATGGTATAGGCTAGTTTCGCTTTTACAGAATATGCTAGTTTCAGCTAACACAGGTAGGCTAGTTCCACTATTCACAGTGTAGGGTACTTTCACAGAATAGGCTAGATTCAGTTATCACAAGGTAGGCTAGTTCCACTTTTCATGGTATAGGGTACTTTCACAGAATATGCTAGTTTCAGCTATCACAAGGTAGGCTAGTTCCACTTTTCATGGTATAGGCTGGTTTCGCTTGCACAGAGTGTGCTAGTTTCAGCTGCCACAGAGAAATATTCTAGTTGCACTATGACAAAATAGGCTGACTTCAACTTAGCATGTGGTAGGCCTGTTACAATGATTCACAAAGTAGGCTGCCTCAGGACAGATATGGTAAGCAAGTTTCAGTTAAGCGTAGCATGTCTGTGTAAGGTATGCAGACTAGGCAGGCAATGGGTTAGACATATCGCATATTAGAATAGGCAGTAGGGTAATGCATATAAAGTCCTACAAGAGTAATATACTGTTACATTAGAACCTTGTGGATGGGGAGATCATCCAGTGGGGAAGTGAGCGTGCTCCACAGATGTGCTCTGGCCTGCTTGTTTTTAAATTTTTATATCAATGATTTCGAAAATTATTATTTGAGTTGTATGGTTGTTGTGCCGCATGCATCTGGTCACGCATTTTGTGTTGTGCGGTACGCACTGCGCACCCATCTAACTCGTACTCCGTGGGCATTACAGAGCTTAGTGAATGATTACACAACGTATGTGAATAGTAAGGGGCTTTTGGTGTAAACGACAAATACTAAAGCGATAGTTGTCGGCCTGGCACATAATAGAGAATACCCTATTGTATGCAAGAGTAGGAAAATGGCATGGGTTAATAGTTATGGTTACCTTTGGGTTCTTTTTTCTGGATACCTTAGAAAGTCTGACCAAATCCCTAAGCAAGTTATTAGGAAGAAGCAAATTAATGCCACCTTATTTTGCTTTGCTATTAGCACTCATAGATATGACACAAAAGACATTTTGGCAGCCTATATGGCCAATGCCATTGATGGAGTGGCCTATTGTACAGGCACTATTAAGTAGACTGATTCATATTATTTGGCTTCCCAATAGAATGTTTTCTTGAGCAATTTTACGACCTCCCCCTTTAGTGCCTATTTATCTGATACACATGGATTTGGGGTAGGCTATTTGGGTGATTATGTATAGCTAAATCCCCTTTCTATGGTATTCAGTGTTGGTAAATCCAGCAGAAGTCGGGGTGGGGAGAAAAACAAACAGAAAGATGAGCTAAGTATTCGTTTTTGGCTGCAAGTAAGGAGGAGTCATATGAAGCATACAAAGGAGTGACAGCAGCAAGGTCAACGGAGGACTAAGCCTTTTTGGGTTGGAAGGGGTGAAAGGGAAAATATGTCAGGAGTAGAGAGAAGCGCTCAGTGGGGGAGGCAACTGAATCAGTAGAGATGTGAGAAATCATCAGGAGAAGGCAGTTGGGATAGAAAGGAGGACAGAAAAAGAGGATTTTTAAAAATTATTATTTATTTATTGGGTTATGGTTTTAATATTTAAACCTTTCACAATCAATACAATTTGAAATTGCACAATATTTCAAACATCCCATTATGAATCTTTGCGATAAAACAACACAATAAATCACCATCCCTTAAACCTTAAAAAAGTGAATTTACAGACAACTAAGCATAAAATAAATGTAGGTTTATGGACTAAGTGGCAGATACCCTCGGCAAATCCCTTCTATAGGCAGGTCAGCTCTGTCTATCCTAACTTTACATTGATAGGATTAGGAGGACTAGCCCTCTCAACAGTGTAGCCAATGTGCCTTCATTAAATTCCAGTTCTCGCTATGGAATGCCTTACATTAGCACTCTCCAAACTGGGTGTAAAAGTTTTAATACCAGATGTTGGGTCGAATCACTCATGTAAGCGTAATATACTAAGCTTGTTAATTGCAGAAAATCACCTAACAGAGAAAACGTTTCCATTAAATACACAAGCAATGCAATTAACAAGGACGATTGATTACCATCCATCAATCTCACCCAGACATTTTGTGAAATTACACTGGTGGGGGAGTGAAAGAATCTCTCAAAATAGAACAATCTTCTGGATAATAAATAAGTTCAATTCAATACCAAATGTTGAAGCGTTTCAAAATTCTCTGTTCTACAGAGTCTACATGTCCGCCTTTCCACAGGAATACCTAACCATGGTCAAAGCACCTCCAGAGTGTGTTCGCAGCTGGCTCTAAATCTCAGAAGATACGTTCTGTGATTACGCGAAGGAGACTTTAAAATGTAGGGCATTGGTATCTGGAGAAGAGTTCATATATGTTCTTTGTATAATTTTAGATTCATTGAACTATCTCTTTTTTCCATAGAGTCCCAGGCTCAGAGCTTATTCCTAATTACAGTCGTATGGGAATCAATGCCAATACTGGCCTCTACCAAAAAACGTTCACTTATCTTCATGAAGTTAATCAGCCTTTGGTCAGTGCCTGCATGGAGGATTTCCCCTAATCAAAGCAGGGGGATTGAATTGAACAAGGAATCACCCTCATTATCTTTAATTATCTTTAATTTTCATGTATAGGAGAAGTTTGTTCCATTTATACCTGAACCACCACAAATTGACTCTGAACTCTAATCGAATAAACTCTGTAGGTAGGGACGGAAGCAGTGCCAAGATGGCTGCCACATTTTTCCCTTGTATATGTTAAGCCACTTCCTGTCCTTAATATGCAAGATCTCTGAGCCATACATGATGGTTGGCGTAACTTTAGCGTTAACAAATTCTTGTAGGGGGTTCAGAGAGTAACAGCAATATTTTGTCAAAATAATTCTCATTTGGGGAATACAATTTTAGATTTTGCAACATGACTTCTCCATAATGAGACCCAATTTGTTATTATTAGCAAATATAACCCCCAAGTTCAGAAGGATATTGGATTCATCAATTCTGCTGCCCTTGATTGACCACCTGAAGTGTTTGTACTTTGGTGGTTTATTACAATGTAAAATATGAGACTTGGCAGGATGTATCTCAGCCCATTTTCTAGAGCATATGTGCCAACTCTATCCAAGCTCCTTTGTAGCCCAATTGGGTTGGACTCAAGAAGGATCGGGTCATCCGCATAGGTAAGCCATCCAACCTCCAGAGAGCCCAGTTTGGGGAGGGGGCAAGATTTGGCCTTCAGAATAGCCACATGGAGATCAGAGATGTACGAGTTGAAAAGGGTGGGTGATAATATGCTCCCTTGTGTTAACCCTAATTCAACCGGTACAGCCTACAAAGTGCCCCTTCTGAATTTAAATGGACTCTCAGAGTTTGATTCGAGTGAAAAACTAAATCATATTAAGGAGACTGGGCAGGATGCCACAGTTGGACAATTTCTTCCACAAACGGTGCAGGGCCACCTTATCGAAGGTGGCGATTAAATTCAAACTCACTGAGTGTAGAGCCTGCTCTTTAACTTTAACTTTGGAGGCCTTCAATTGAAATAATGTATAAACTAGACTGTTTAATGTGGTTCCCATACCTCTGCTGAACCCTATTTGAAAAATGCTTAACTTCTTTGTTCTTTCCAACTAGCTATGCAGATGTTTTAGAACAAAGCCGGCCAAAACCTTACTAGTGGTGTCTATTAGGGAGTTAGGCCTATAGCTAGAAGGGGAAATTCTATCCGCATTTTTGTAAATAGGGGCAATAATTGCCCCGTGCCATGAGTCCGATCCGATTAAGTCAATGACAAATGAGTAAATAGAGTTAGTAGAATGTTAGCCCACAAACTTCAGTTTTCCTTTAGAGCCACGTATGAGAGACTGTCAGGTGTGCACGCTCTTGAATTGTTGAAGCTACGTAGAGTAGATTGGAGATCATCCTAATAAAAATGTAGAGTCCACGTGGCTTCGGAAATCTCAGCATTATTTGGGGAGAGTTTTTCACGTTGGCCAATTGGTTCTGATATTAGAGGACCCAGGAGGATTCTGAGATAATATTTGCATGGCCCATCATTTGAATATTGATGTGACCATTTAACACTGTCCAAATCCCCCTGATTTCATTGTTGATCATTCATTTTTTCATCTTTGTTTTACCCTTATATGATTTCTGCCAATTTTTGTTACGTCTGTCTTATCCTCCTGGACCCTTCAATCCTCTGCCCCATCTTCAATTGACCATCCCTCATCAATGTCCTGAGGTCTGGCCGCATCTCTCGCTTACAATTTTTGTCCACTATGTCAAACACGTGTGTATGTGATGTACTAAAGGGGCGCTGCTTTCAGCTCTCCTTTGTAGACAGGACAATCTGCCAATTCTTTAGGTTGTGGGGAAGCAATTGGGAGAGAATCTTGTCACTCTCTCAACAGATGACCAGCTACTCCAAATACTTGCTACCTTGATATTTACATTTCTTGGATTGAGAAAGAACTGACCAACACCATTTCCTGTAGTGTTCACTATAATGTTCTTACATGCAGACCTTTGCACCACAAGAGCCCCCCACATTGAGCCCAATGGTTAATGCTAACATTGCATGGTCATTGCCTGTACTTTCAGAAATCGCGAGAGAGGTTATGTTTTTTCTGAGCAAATTTGAGGCAGAAATAAAATCAATTGTTGAGCTTGACACTGGTCCAAACCACGTAGCCTTACTACGACAGTCCCGCTGGACATTCCCATTGACTTTCAAGAAATCTCATTTATTGAAATACTTCACCCAAGTCAAGCACCCTGGCCTCCCTTTCATTAAGAATCAAAGATGTATTCACTGGGCCTGAAGAGTATGAAACACCTACATATTTTCAACTTCACCTACGTCAGGACAGAAACAGTTAAAATCAACCGTACAAATGATCAGTGATGACAAATGACCAATTAATCAATTGCATACCATTCACGATATTAGTAGATTGATTGGCCCATTCTGCCACTAAAATAGAGCTTGAGTCTATTTTCAGAGGCATTAAAGACTAAGGAAAGTTGAAGTTGGAGAAGAAGTGATAGAAAGAGTGACCGAGGTAGAGAATAAAAGCAGAAAATGGTCCAAGGAATAAATTGGAAGAGGCAGAAATAGTGGACTCTGGAGGTATGGAAGAGAAAATTGTGTAAAGAGAGGATCCAGAGATATGGGAGAGAGGGGTAGGATATAATTATATAGGTTACTATTATGTAATGGCTCTGTGAGAGGCCCAGTAGACCATATTCCTGCACATGAAAATGGCAGCACGGAAACCGCCTGTGTGTTGAGCAAGAGCGGATCGACTGGCTGAGCACAGAGCTTGGAACACCAAGGCCCTTGATCAGCTCAACTGCTATATCAGTTAAGCTAAATTTTATAGCGCGTTCATAGCAACTGAGAAGCAACATGACACGCAGCTCTCCTTCAGGCTACTCCCGGCCTCTTCCTCACTCATACCTGACTGTCTGTCTACAATTCAGTCGTGGTGTGCTGCAAACGACCTTTGCCTCAATGCCAGTAACACAGAGATTGTCCTCATCGGGACCCCTGCGCCCGCCTTCCCTCTTTCTCTCTGGCTGGCCTCCCCTTGGCCCTGCGCCTCCACCTACCAACAAGGCAAAAAACCAGGGGGTCATCTTCTACTCCACTCTCTCCTTCTCATCTCACATCATGGACATCTCTAAAAAGTCCCAGTACCAACTGCACCTTCTCAGAGGTTTTCTACCTTTTCACACCTTCCTCCAGAGGCTCAGTGTTTCGAGAGCCCTGGTCCTCTCTAGGCTGGACTACTGCAACAGCCTCTTTCTCAACCTGCCCTCTTCTACCCTCCGTTCTCTTCAAGTCATCCAGAATAGAACCGCAAGACTTATCCTTGGCCTGAAGCCCAGGGGCCGCATCTGTCTGGTGCTGAAATTGCTTCACTGGCTCCCCATGGCTGCAAGGATTAAGTTCAAGACCCTTTGCGTTTTCTACAAGGCTTTTGGGGGTCTGGGACCACTCTATCTGCAACGCTCTCTCCCTAAATACTCGCCTTACTGAGCCTTTTGCTCATCTTCCTCCAACTCTCTGCGGGTGAGCCACTTCTCCAAGCAGAGACTTGGGGGGGAGCTCTTTTTCCTCTGCAGGTACCTCCCTCTGGAACGCCCTCCTTGCCTCTCTCCGTCTTGGGCCGGATCTGCTTAAATTCTGGAAACTCCTCAAAACTTTCCTCTTCGCCTCCTCCTTCTCTCTCCCTTCCCCAGCTAATCACCTCTTTCTGCTCTCTCTCCTGTACTTCTGCTCAGTTTTGATGACTGGCTGCTGGTATACCTTCAGAGCCTCACAGGTCCCAAGCTTTCCTCGCCAGTCTCTTGCACTTGCCCCCCGGCCTTGCACTTGCCGCAGCACTACTGCACTTCGGTTACGACCCATGAGAGTGGTATCTCTCTGCCCTTAACCCATGTTCCGATGGGATTGGGTGCAATTTTCCCTATTGCCTCCACCCCCACGCACTTCCGTCTCTGTTCACCTGCATAATCTGAATGTACCATGCCAAGTAGGATTGTTTGTCTTGTCTTTCCTATGTCTTCCCCTCCCATGAATGGTTGTGCTTTGAAACACTTGTGTATAAGCACATAATAAACAATCAATCAATCAATCAATCAATCAAACAGTGAAGCAGGCAGACTCTGTAACTCTCTACTGGTCTATTTATACTGTAGACGGGCAGATTCCAAGTGGCAGAGGGCACTCACAATAACCCCTCAAGAGCTTTTACTTCTATGAGACCTCAACAATGTCACTTTCCAAAGAGAGAGAGAGAGATCCTTGACCTTAGCAAAGCCCTAGTGGAACGCATGCTGTCATCGCCCACGCGCTATTCCACATCCTCTGTGGGCGTGTACAGCGCGTGCCCTGCCGGCCATTTCACAGAGGGAATCAGGTCGCACTCGATGCTGCGGGCAGCCGTGTCCTGGCGGGCGGCCTGCTCTCATCCGGTTTCACGGTCGGTAAAAGCCTCAATTAACCAAGCATTAATTATGGACGAAGAAGAAGGCACGAGCCGTTGGGTGGGATCTGGTTACCCCCCTCTGCTTCTGGGGTGACACAGATCACTTTGCAATCCAAGACGGAAATATCTCCCGGAGAAGGAGACACGTCTCTCACCGTCAGCTCTGAGTTTAAGCCCTGGGAGCCCTGAGAGCCCAGGTCATCCAGAGACTGGGACAACTTCCCTGCTCTGTCAGAAGCTTACATTGATGCCCCCCTCCCCCCATCCATACCCCCTGCCAGCGGCGGACTGGGGCATATTTGTGTTGGGAAAAATGAAAAAGTGGCGCACAGTTGCAAATGGAAATTCATTGCTTGTGTAACAAACTGTTTGAATAGAACCCAAGGGGGAGTTTTGGGATAAAATGAAATACAAATATTGAAATTTAAAGAACGTTTATTCAGCAACAATGGTCAAAACTACTAGCCACATCGTGAAGTAACTCATCAAAGGAGCCCACTTTGACCAAAAAAGTGGCCCACGTTGACCCAAAAGACCCGTCTCACACTAGCATTTTGCACTTTTGTTTCGGGCATTGTCCTATTGCCCTACAGGCCAGTCGGAGCCTGCCATCCTTCCCCAAGACCCCCGCCCTCACCTCCTCCCATAGCCCTCTTCTTTCATTTGCTGAAGCTAAATTATGCAGCACAACCCTTCAGAGCACAGCAATTAGGTAACAGGAACCAACCACAGTACCAGCTGTGTAAATGCAATTGGTAGGCAAGGTGGAAGGAGGCAAAGGTAACGTATTGTAAAGACACCTCACTGTAAATAAAGCGACCGGCTGCACGATTTACCGTGGCCACCCACTGACAACAACCATTGAACTGCCCCACAACATTCTACGATCTCCTTTTGTCCATAGCTTCCGTGTCCATGTCAACAAGTGGAGTCTGGATCATAACGCATCTCCCCTCTAATAATGAACACGTGGTCTCGGGAGGATAGCTCATGGCAACGTGTTCGCCTTGGAAGCAAGACGACGTGGAGCAACACAGGTTCGATCCCAGGGTCCGTGCTTAGAAACCTCTGGGTATTAAGCACGTTATAAATTTGAAATGCCTGTATACTGTGTATACAGTGTACCTTAGGAAGCATGCATTAAAATAGAACGTTATCATAACACATAGTCCTGAAGATGACCTCGTATCCCCATCTCCCAGACAGGCCAGGCCCTAGTGCTTCCAAGTTCACACCACACCTTAGGCTTTCTGCACAACTCCGTGGCTGTGACACCGATGCCCTCAAAGAACTACTGGGGTCCATTGGCATGGCTTCCTATATCACTGCAAGAGAATCTGTCTTCATCATACATTCAGTGGCGCACCGAGCAGGGGCATGGGGTCAGCTCCCGCCCCTCCACTGGCTCTTTTAAGAGTCAGACTGGGACATAGCAATGAGGGTGCCAAACAGGAAAGGTGTCCCCCTGGCAGGACAATGAGGGTGCCGAGCAGGAGCATGATGTTCCAGCGCCACACCCTCACTGTCCTGGCAGCAGGACACCTTTGCCGTTCAGCACCCTCATTTTCATGGCAATGAGAGTGCTGAATGGGAGAGGTGTCCCTTTGCCAGGACAATGAAGGAGCCCGAGAAGAGCACACAACAAAAAGATGTCCATGTCTCACCCTGCTGTGGGCCGCTGCAGCGGCTGCAGCCTGGAGCGGTGAGGGACACAGACACCAGACAGTGTTGTGTGCTCCAGTGGTGCAACATCATTGAGCTGATCAGGCTCTAGCCCCTCCCCCCGGAAATGTTGGGCTAGGTTGCCTCGACCTGTCTGACCTACAGAGCAGTGGCTGAACAGAACAGGAAATGGTGGCAGGGCTTCCCTGTTAACAAAGGCCCTGCAATTACTAACATAAAAGCATTATACTGTTAGCACCTGCATTCTCTTGCATACATTTTTAGGCAAATTAAATTGTGATGAGGGGATTGGTACTTGTGTCAGGGGAGTGATTAGAAGGGGCGGGAAAACAGGAGACAGCTCATTCTCACAGCAGTCCTTCAGAGTGTGGTCTCAGACTTGACGGAGAGAGTTAACTGCTTGTAATGGTTCTATGTGATTTTACTGAATATTTTGAATTCAAGGTATTTTTTACTGAAACATTTTTTATTTTTTATTTTTTATTTTTTTATTTTTTTAAAAAACTTTTGTTTATTGGCATAAAGGTTAAGACAGACACAGCACAACCTACATAGCAATGAGCTGACAACATAACCGCACATTTGGCAGCACACCATGGTTAAGATGAACATCTGAAAATAACATCGAATGATATCGCAGAGAGGCGTCCATAAGCACACACAGGAAAGGAGAAACCAATAGGAAAAGTTAGACTTCACATGGCATATCGGGCTGACCTGGTAGATGAGTTGGAGTCAATTCCACCTCATCTCTACTATTCAAGTAGCTACAAAATTCTGACCAGACATTTTTGGGTCGTGATGTCGAAGGCAGGGATCCAATGTATTCTTCCTCGCACATTTGTGTCCAGGTAAGGGCCTTCAGCCACATCGTGAAAGTGGGAGGATTGCGGCGCTTCCAACATTGCAATATACATCTTTTGGCCACAACAGCACTTACATTCAAATTTTTTGACATTTTCCTTACATTCTCACCTTCCCAAGCACCAAACAATAGGGCAAGTGGCTCCCTATTCACCGGAGAACCAACTATTTCAGAGAGTGCCTCTGTCACGGCCGCCCAGAACGTGTTGAGTGCGGGGCAGGACCAGAACATGTGTATGTGATCTGCTTCGCTGGATTTGCATTTAGGGCACACGAGAGTCGGGGTTCCTGTAAATGACGCAACTCTGTACGGTGTGTAGTAGAGCCTATTAAGGAGCTTAAATTGTATGCAGCGGAATCTAGCACTAAGGGAGACCCTTCGTGTGTGTGTGCACATTGTGCCCCAGAGATCATCTGTAATTTCCATTCCGAGTTCCCTAGCCCACGCTTCGCGTGGTTTGAGAGAGGTATCCGCAGATTTACTCAGCTGCATTTTGTACAGATGGGCTATTATACCCTTGGCGCCTCCGGAGTTTGCTATGTATTGTATTTCAGGAGAGTCTGGGGGTTCAATAGGGCATGAGGGCCACATAGTCCGCACTGCAGCTCTAAGCCTATAATACTGCAGCATTTCGAGCAGAGAGCTGGAATGTTCAGGGCGCCATGTCTGAGGGGTGATAAACGCACCATCAGGGAAGAGGTCAGCAAGGGCACGGTAGCCCAGATTTTCCCAGTGGTGTACGAGATGTTGGTCATGCGTGGGAGGGAGTCCGGGGAACTGCCACAGGGGAAGCCACTTATAGTGAGGGTGCTGTTCTTGGTCAGAGCCTAGGATGCTCCTCCATGCCCTGAGCGTAGCGGCCACCGGGTCTGCCTGAGCGTCAGTTTGGAATGTGCAGTGCAGTAGCAGGGTCATAATATTAGTTCCCCCTCCTGCCAGTTTCTCAAGTTTTACATGTGTGGGCGGATTCTGGAGCGTGTACCAATGGGAGGCATGCTGGGCCTGTGCTGCATTCCAGTACAGGCGAAGGTCTGGGGCTGTGAAACCCCCTTTGTCATAGGGCAGCGTCATGTGTTGCCACTTTTTCAGGCGAACCCAAACCCGGGTGCCAGAGGAATTGTGCACACTCTGAGTGGAGCCTTTTAAAGTATTGTATCCCAGGCCAGATCGGTACGTTAACAAAGACGTACAGGAGCTTGGGGAGAGTCTGCCCGCCAGGGATAAGGGTAAATTGCGCCATTTGGAGAACCTGGAGATGACAAGTTGTGCCGCTGCTCTCGTAATTGTCTGTCAATAGGGAGGACTTGGCTAGTGATATCTGCACTCCGAGATACTTAACCCCACCCGGGGACCAACGTAGAGGGTACTCACAAACGGTTGTTGAGTTGCCACAGTAAGAGGGAAAATTTCGGATTTAGAGTAGTTGATTGTGAAACCTGAGAACGTTCCTATTTTGGTAATATCACGGATGATCGGGTCCAGATTGGTGGAGGGATTTCTGACATATAGGAGCACATCATCTGCGTATAGAGAGATGATCTCTGGTGCATACCGTAGTCGAATGCCTTTATTGCTGTGGTGTCCTCTAACGTGGTCAGCCATGGGTTCGATAGCGAACGCAAAGAGGAGGGGAGAGAATGGGCATCCCTGACGAGTGCCCCTGTGTAGTGTGAAGGGAGAGGGGGGAACAGAGTTAACAAGAACCCTAGCTCGTGGGTCCATGTATAAAAGTTTTATGTAAGAGGTCATATTTGGACCCACCCCCATTTTCTCCAGCACGGCCCACAGATATTGCCATGAGACCATATCAAAAGCCTTTTGGGCATCCAGCGTTACCGCCACCGCATCGGCGCCTGGATCAATTCTGGACACCACATTAAACAGGCGGTGGATGTTAAGCGCCGTGGAACAACCAGGGATGAAACCACACTGGTCCGCGTGGATCATGTGGGACATGAAAGGAAGAAACCTGTTTGCAATTATCTTAGCAAAGATTTTCATGTCAGTGTTAATAAGGGATAGGGGCCTGTAGGACCCACATTCATCCAGAGGTTTTCCAGGTTTGGGAAGGACTGTTATTAAAGCTTCCCTAAGGGAGGGGGGGAGGCACTTCAAACAAAGTGACTCGGACCAGACCCCGTGTAAAACAGGCGCCAGTATAGCCACATGTTCTTGGTAAAACTCGGACGTGAGCCCGTCCGGGCCAGGCGCTTTGTTTTTGGGAAGGTCTGATATTACCTGAACGATTTCCTCCAGAGTAAACCGAGTGTCTAGTATTTCCCGGGTGTCTTGGGAGATAAGGGTCATAGGGATGCTCTCTAGTAGGTCGTCTAGGTCTTGGGCCGAATGTTCCGGTTGGGGACCATACAGATTGGCGTAAAAGCTAGTGAAGGTGTCTAGTATGGACTGATCCGCCCAGTGTCTCACTCCGCTCCCGTCTATGATGTTATCAATGCGGGCCCCACCAGCCTCGGCACGCACTAACCTGGCCAGGGTTCTGCCCAGTCTGTCCCCCTCCCCATATTTACGGGCAGCAACAGGGCATGTATAGTATAGCACCTCACTCATAGCCTGTGATTCTAACCTTTCCAGCTCTACTCTGATCGCAGCTAGGGTCAGTGGGGACTGAGTGGTCAGGTACTCCTGTTCGAGTTCTTTAAGTTTGGTTTCAGAGATGGTTAGGGCTTGCCTTATAGCTTTCAGGACTCCAGCTTCCCTGGAGATGCACATCCCTCTGATATAAACCTTAAAGGCTTCCCATCTAGTCCCTTCAGATGTGTCGGTAGCATTGTTCTTTTCGAAGAACGTGGTTATATCCACTAGGATCTCGGCTTTAAAGACAATGTCAGCTAGGGCGGTGGATTTGAAGCGCCAGGCGGGTCTCGACGGCGATGCATCGCCGAGTTGTATCCGCAGGAGCACGGGGGAATGATCAGAGAGCATGCGTGCCAGGATCGTGACATCCAAGACCTTCCCCACCAGTCTGAAAGATAAGAGGAATAAATCTATTCTTGAGGAACTGTCATGTACAGTTGAATAGAAAGTGTAGTCTCTGTCATGGGGATGGAGCGTTCTCCATACATCATGTAAATTGAGAGAGTCCATGTGTGAGAGGAGACGTTTGGTCGCTCGTGGTGTGGGTCTGCGAGTGGTCGTCGTCCTGTCTAGTAAATTGTCCAGTATCAGGTTCATGTCTCCACCCCATATTATAGGGATGTCTATATATCTCATGAGTATGGCCGCCACTCCGTCAAAAAACTCAGGGGAGTCAGTATTGGGCGCGTATACATTGACCAGTAAGCATTCTTCGTGAGCCAAGGTGCAGTGTAGGATCACATATCTGCCTTCTGCATCGATGTAGGATGAGCGGAGAGTGAAATGGATTGACTTGTGAATGAGGGTCAGGACTCCTCTAGCTTGGGTGGAGTATTGGGTGTGATATCTATTAAGACCCCAAGTTAGTGCAATGTTCGATTATAGGTGTTTAAGAGCATGTGTCTCTTGCAGTAGGAGTACCTTGACCCCATGCCTTTGTGCGTAGGCCACAATCCTATGAGACTTTGTGAAATTCGTCAGGCCACGAACATTCCATGACATCATTGTAATCGCCATGTAGGCAGCCTACGGGACATCCCAAGCAAAGGACCTGCCACTGATAAACGCCATGAGTGCTGCCACATCATAATTGTGCCACCCTTTGTAACCCGTCTCAACCCCTGCACCATTTTGATTGTAACCTACCCCAACTTTCCACACCCCCACCCTCACCGCCCTGACCCAACTAGCGGTGTGTGAATACCCACCCTTAGAGTGACCTAATGCGTGCCATCCCCAACTTGGCAATTCCTGGAAAAGCGCCCAAACGGGGCAAAAACACAAACATTTAGACGCTACAGGAATTGCAGCTGCAGTGGGGGCCGCCGCTGCCGTTCCGCCCACCAGTAATAATACAAATTACTATTAAACAACCTAATTTGAAGATCGGCTGATGTAAGTGAGGTTACAAAGCAAGGATGCATGTATTGAAGGGCATCAAGACATAATCATAAGGGGAGAGCAAGCAGCCGGTTCTAGTCGTTGTCCATCGGTACCTGGGGGGGCTCCGCCAACGGGATCTGCGCCTCTATGAATTTTACAGCCTCTTCCGGGACCGTGAAGAAGTAGAGCCTGTTCCGATGGGTGAATTTAAGGCGTGCGGGGAAAAGCATTGCGTACTCGATCTTCCTATCCGTAGCATTTTTTTCACCCCATCGAATCTGCGTCTCTCCAGCTGCACCCCCACTGAGAAATCGGGGAAGATCCTGATTATTTGTGAGTCCAGCCTCAATTCCCCCTTTTCTCTGGCCAAACGGAGTATGTGGTCCCTGTCTTTATAGCTGAGCAGTTTAGCTATGATAGGCCTGGGGAAATCTCCCGGCCGTGACCGAGGTGCCAAGGAGCGGTGAGCCCTTTCAACCGTGAAGAATGGCGAAAGGTCGGGGTCATCCAGGAGATCTTTGATGAGTTTTTCCACCACTAGCTCCATGCGCCCTTTGAGTGCAGATTCAGGGACCCCAATTATAAGAATATTATTCCTTCGCGATCGTGATTCAAGGTCGTCGCATTTAGATTTGACCTGTTTCATGTCTCGGACCAGCTCTGACACTGTGTTTTGTAGAACATGCACATTGTCCTCAGTGGTGCCAGTCCTCTGCTCCACTTCGGTAATCCTAGCCCCGTGTTGGTCAAGCTTCACCCTTAAGGACGCCACATTCGCATTAATGTCATCTAGCTTTTCATGAAAGGCTGCAAAGTTTTTGACCATAGATTCCATCATAGTGGCCCAGTCCGGCTGCGGAGGGTCCGGCAGGAGGTCGCCCTCCTCCTGAGCTGAAGTGGATGACGCCTGGTCTCCCTTGGGCGTCGCCTTGGCGAACTTGTCCATCGCGCCCATCTTGCCAGCGACACGCGATCTGTTGGACATTGTTCCGGGTAAGAATCAAGGCTGACACGGAGATATAGGTGTTGGTGGAGGAAGGGTTCCTACCGCCGGGAAGATAGGTGAGCAGTGGCGGCCCCAAAGCTGTCACAGGGGGAACAGGCCAGGGGGGAGAAGCCCGAGGGAACGTCGCAGGCAGTGGCACCAGAGTACGGCTGGTTTCAGCAGACGGTGCGGCCCCAGCAAGGGCGGCGGATTCCCTTCCCGGCGTATGCAGGTGACACTGTCCCCCTCTGAAAGTAATAGGGAAGAGGCTGCCTCCCCTTATCTTTAGTGCTGTAAGTTAAATATGTGCGCGGCGTGGGCGTTCCAGCAAGTGCGAGCATGCAGCCATCAAGACGACCAAGAGGTGATATTTGGTACAGTCCCCGCACAAGAGGGGTCAGCCACGCACTCACTGTCAGAGAATATCAGGGGGAGGCAGGGCAGGTTGACCTCCAAACAGCAACACTGGGAGAAGGCAGGTAGAGAGGGAGGAGGGGGGCACATCCAAGAACACCCACCTCTCCACTGCATCGGGTAGCTAACCCTCGTGTCTCCAACGCAGCACAGTCCGTGTAACAACGAGGGCGCCACCGCCGGAGTCCAGGGCTGCCCCAATCACGGGAGGCAAGGCAGCGCGTGAGGGCCCCTCACAGCCGCAGTGTCCATAAACTGAACGGAGTAGGTGGCATCCGATGGGTCCCTGCAGGTCGGTAAGAGCAGATCAATTCACCCAGGCGGCCGCAGCAGGCCCTATGGCAAGCCCGCGAGGCGAGCCGGGAAGGACCCGCATATCCAGCGGGCCGCGGGCCGGCGAAGATGACAGGCGCGGCTCGGCGCTCCACCCTGGCAATCCAGGCCTTGCAAGCGGGGGGGCAGCGCGCCCGCGCACATGAGCGCCGATCCTCCGCCCGGCCCCCGCACCTCGGGGCAGGCCGCTCCCACACACGGCCCGCCGGCCTCCGAGCAGGAGCTCCGTGGAGGCCCGGGGCCCGCCCGATGCAAGGAGGGCACCCCCAGCGAAGCGGGGCGCAACAGGTAGCGGGCAGGCGACAGTGCCCGGGACGTCAGCACCGCGCCTAGCGCCCGGGGGAGCACCCGCACCCAGAGCGTCCCCACAGGCCGAGAGGCCGCAGCGGGCCCAAGTGCCCAATCTTCAGGATGTAAGCCGCGTTTTCTCCCCAAATTCCAGCCACAGCAGCAGAAGAGCCCCAGCAATAAAATTGTGGCACCAGCACGGAAGAATGTCGCGGATGAACGCCGATGCAGCGGATAATCTGGTGGGCGATAACGGAGCTCCCATACTAGGCAGCCATCTTCCTTCTACTGAAACATTTTTACTGAAAAAAATACAGATTTTTTAATTTGGGGGCTCCCCAAACCCACTTCCCCTGTTTCTTCATGTTTTTAACCCCCCACCTCGCCTGTTTTAACCCCTTACCCCCATATAAATATATATATTTCAAATAAAGCGGCATTGCGTCTTGGCTTTGTACGCTATACATACGACTAAATAAATATTGTTTAGGTAAAACATTTTTGGGAAAAAATACCTCAAATAAAAAAATCCTCTATAAAATCCCTGGATGCCCCTGTAACATTGAAGCTATCACCAGAATACCCTCATTAGAATGTGTAAAGAAGTTCGATGCCCCTACACAAGTAAGGTTTCCCCTCCCCCACAGTCTCTGAAGTTGGTGCCTCTCCCAACAGTTGAAGGGTCAACGCCCCACCACCCTGACATTTTAGCCCAATTGCACCCCTGATGTGCTCTGCCTTCAGTTCTAGTCCTCGACGCATTCACAAGTCTGACTTCAGAAAGAGGTCAGGTCATTTCACATTATCTGACTTCTTTCTGAAGTTGGACTAGTGAATATGCCTAGGGACTTAAGAAAGTAATGCTCTAGTTGCAGTGCAAGTGCCGCCCTGCAAATGGAACGTTACTTTCTGTGTATCTCCGGCCCCACTTCACATGACAGGAAGCCAGGAAGCTCTCCTGCTCTCCCCTCTGCGTAGAGGAGGAGGGAGTCGGCAGGCAGACTCTGTGGAGGCCAGGCCTTCTTTCTGGCGAAGACGGAGCAGCACTGGAACAGGTAAGAAAACATTTTTTGTATGTGTGTGTGTGTGTGTGTATGTTTAAGTATTCCTGGTGCAGTGTGTTTATGATGTATGTGTAGTGGGTGACTGTTGTGGGACTGGGTGGCTGTGTACATGTGTTGTTACTGGCAGTGGAGGAGAAGGAGTGGATTTTGGTAGGTGGGGTGAAGGACAGTGTGCCATAGTGGCACTGCCACTTCTTTAATGGACCTCCATGATACCCCAAGCATTGTATGTGTTATTACGTGGCCAGACTGGCATTTGGAGGTAGCCAGTGTAGCCCTTTCTTACAGTGGCATGATGACGTTTTACGGTAAGACAGGGCTTTCTGGCTGCCCCAAATGCCAGCCTAGCCAAGTAATAATGCATATCATACGTGGTTAATTATGGTATGTGTTAGTACTTGGCTAAACTGGCATTTGGGGAAGCCAGTCTCGACATTTCCGGGACAGCAGTGTTGACGGGTGCTCCTGCTTGGCCTGGCTGCCTGTAGAACAGCTGTCTAGAGCAGGACACGGACAGCAGTGTGGCCGTATGCTCCTGCTCTGCACCCTCCATTACTAGCTTCTTGGAACCCTTTAATACTTCGAACATGGTCCGAGAAATTCAAGCAACAACTAATGCCTAATTTTAGAAGGACAGGCACTTGATCCCATGCCAATAATTGGGTCGTCGATAGCTAAGCCTATTCAGGTCCCAGCAGAAGAACAGGTGGTCATCGTACCACAGAAGACTGATTTAGACTGTTTTACTGGAATCACAATGAGTTAGGAGAGAAACGCTTCAATTTGTGGGTCTGTCCACTTAAACCAAGGCCAAATAATAAAAATCTTCCAAGAAATCCTTTATTTAAGGGCCCTTTGATCAGAAGACATATTGAGGGTGGGCTTCCCAAAAAGGGAGCTGAAAGATTGGTCTGTTACTATGTTTCCCACCTCATAGCACAGATCGTATGGAACAACCGGGTGTATCTTACCAGCATTGGCTACCAATTAGGCCAATTAAACTCAGTGGAAGAAATTGAGGCCTTCCTAGCCCCCCTGCAGCCTCTATTGGTATCAGCACAAGGAACAAACAATACATTGGACATAACTGGGTAAACAGAACTCGAAGAATGGGCGTGGCTGGAGTCAGCGCTGGAAATGTTTAAGAAAAGAAAGGCAAAGCAGCTGAGTCTTTAAAGAAGGGTGCTTAACACTAACCACATGGAACATCTGTGGTAATCTGAAGTTGAAGGGACTGGTTGCTTCAGAATTAAAGAGGGCAGGAGTGCTACTGCTACAAGAGACAATGGCAACTACCCCCTTTGATATGCAAGGGTTTCACACCTATAACAAAGTCGCCATCAGGGGTCAGCAAGGCACAACATGTGGAGGTCTGACAATTGCAATTGACTTAAATTATGACTTCAAACATTATGAAATAGAGGTAAACTCGAAGGATTTTCTGGCTGTGAACGCATTCCTTCCTACCATAAATGCTAGTTTGCTAATTGTTAACCTCTACTTCAACCACTTGAACACTAAAATGGCAGACCTTCAGCAGGCGTTAGACACATTGTTTACGGATTGGTCAGGGAGGGGAAACAAAGAGCCTATAGCGGTGGGTGGACTTCCACTCTGCCTGTGCATTACCATAATGCAAGGGGGGTTGGTAAAGCTTGCAAGACACCCCACCCATTCTGTACAACAGGGTGTGGCATGGAACAACTATTTAGAGCAATGGGACCTTCGGATTTGCTTACCAAAGGACCAAGAAGTGAAGGACTTTTACACATGGCGTCGGGGGGAGAAAAGTACATGGATTGACCACCTTTTTGTCTCTGAAGATCTGGGACATCTCTGTGATCCAATAGCAAAAGGGGACGGCCACAGTAGTGACCATTTCCCCTTAAGTCTGGCAATCAGACTCCCATTGACAATCATATACACCATGAAACTGAATTAATTTCATCGGAAAGAGGGTGGCAGGCAGTAAAATGGAACGCAAGTTCTTATAGGACTTTCAGTATTTTGTGGGAAAAGGAGATGTCAAAAATGGAGTTGGGAAGACCGAGTTTAACGGTTAATAATTATACCTTTATTTTGTTGAATTGTTTAAAGTCTCTAACTAATAGGGGTCAAATTTCCTGAGGGAAACACCATAACCATCCCTTTGATGTCAAAGTTAAATTGGTGAAACAGGCAAAGAGGGCAGCCATTAGAACCCTACTTAAAGCAGCTCCTGATAATTCAACCTTTAAGGTAGAAAAGAAAAGAATAGTGGCCCTTCACAAAATAGCACTTAGATGAATTGGCAGGGAAAGGTGATCAACCATAATCAAAAGCTGATCAAGACTCTTATCCAGAAACATACGGCCAACTTCTGGAAAATCTTGGGAGGTGCAACGAATGGTGGCCACAATTCCCCGGAGCGTAACATCACTGCCCAGGAATGGGAAGTTTACATCACCAAGAAATACACTAAGCCCCCTAATGAGGAGAAATTTTCTAATCCAAATATGATAAACCCGGCACAGGGGGTCTTGTAGTGGCAGACAGAGGATATCTTTTGGGCAATTGATAGGGCCAAGCCTTCAAGGGCTCCAGGCCCTGACAATATACCGCCAGCATTGATTCAATCTAATCCATAAGTATGGACTGACCCTCTGAGAGACTTGTTCAACTGTGTGAGCAAAACCCCCACAGTCCCTGACACATGGAAGGAATCCCTAATCATCCCCATACACAAACAGGGGGTTAGGGGAAAACTGAACAAATGTAGACCAATAGCCTTGCTAGATTCTTCCATCAAAATTTTGGGAACTCTTCTATTAAGAGAGCTTAAAGGACACATAACATCAAATTGCTTGTATTTTCAGTTCCAGATTGGGTTTTGCACTGGTATAGGAACTTCCTTGAATGCCTTCGCTATGTCTCATATTCTAGCAGCGGTCAAAAAATCTAAGGTAGGGACTGTCTATATGGCATCGATAGACCTCTCCAGTGCCTTTGACACAGTTTGCAGAGCAACGCTGTGGAAGAAATTGTTGGGTTTGAATCTCCCTTTAACGCTGGTGCAGCTGCTGGCTTTGCTGCATACTGATACAACGGTCAGAGTGAGGTTGACGGGAGAGGGAGCCATGACGGACCCCATTGCTACGCATGTTAGTGTGTGGCATGGGTGCATGGTGGCCCCCACCCTCTTCAATCTCTACCTTGCTGACTTACCTTGTGTCTGGGAAGGGGAACTACTAATCCTGTGAAGCTGGGTTCAGTGTCATTAGACTGCATTATATTTGCTGATGAGGTGGTCTTGTTCGATCTGACACCGATGAGGCTCTAGAGCAAACTGACATTGTTCTTTGAATATGGGTAGAGAATAACCTCAGAGTAAACGGCCAGAAGTTGGAGGTCATTCTTTTCACGAATAAGAGAGTCCCGAAAACTATGACATGGAAGGTGTGTGGGAATCCCCTAGTAAGAGTGGAATCTATTAAGTATTTTGGGTACCACGTCACTAAAACACACTCCAAGGAGAGTTGGAAACTCCTGATCAGAGGGTATACATGCAATTGTGCCACTTTTCTTTAAACCCCCTTCTTCAATACTTTCTTTCCACTGCAGAGCCTACCTTACTTTACGGCTTGGAACTCTGTCTCTTTGAACTGAGGGATTTCCTTAACACCATTCAGGGAATGCTGTTTAAGAAAACACTATGGACTTTTATGTGCATCCCAAACGATGTTATAAGGCAAGAGTTTGGGTTGATCTCATTGGGGACGAGAGCCAAATGGAGAAGAATGATGGAATACGCCAAACTATTATATCCACCAGCTACGTCTCTTTATCAGAGCTGGGGAGGTGGGGGGGGAGCAAACCAGAGCATCTGGGGCCACCATCACAAAATTCAAGAAAGAAATGATCAAACTACTTACCGTCATAGGGTCATCCAAAGAAGAGCTTTGTCATAACGTGGCCACTGTCAAGAACAAACTACACAAACATGACTCGGTGAATGCTTCAGAACAGGTGGGGACCTACAGTTTGTATGTTGAATACAGCACATTTCTCACAAAAAGAGAGGAGCTCCAGAAGTATGTTCACATCTTCTCTTGTCCTAAACGTAGGACTAACTACCTACGCTTTAGGTTAAAACAAATCCCGACTTTGGCAAGAACGAGTAAATGGGGGCTGGGCATGACTAACCAGAGCTGGAGATTGTGTAAGATCTTGGCTACTAAAGAAACTATTAAGCATCTGGTACCCGACTGCCCGGCTCTACAAAAAGAAAGTGATAAATACTTGGGAATGAAAAATGTTAATGAATTTGTGTGGTCTAGCCTGATGAATGGCCACGGCCAGACTCGGATACTGGCTTTAACTGGTCTTCTTGATCAGATTGTGAGAAAAAAAATGGATCTATGATGAAGGATATTGACTAACTTCCCCATTCTTCTTGAAGAGATGTTTTACGAAAATTGTTTTATCAATTTAATGTTTGTTTTGTATGAGAATGCTAACTTAATTCTTTTTGATTCTTTTGTTTCATGTTTTTTTGTATGTAGAGAAAGGTTTATACTTGTGTCTGAACCATAACACTTAATACAAATAAAATAAAAAATGGGGGGCATAGCAGGAGCACGCTCTGGGTCCCACTCCAGGCCTCTGTCAGCACTGCAGGCCCAATAAAGGGCCGATCCATATGCAGAGCAGGAGCACACAACTTTATGTCTCACTCTTGTCCGAATATTGCAGGGAGAGGGGACAGTGCCAAGTCATCATATGGGGGCAGGAATGATTGTGTGTCAGTTTACATTAATTTTCCAAGGTGCATTTAGGGGGAAAAGTAGGAGACCTTTTTTTCGTGGCTTGCCCACCTCTGCCGACCCACCACTCTTGCAATGCTGGCTACTCCCCTGAATAAATTACAACATTATCATTTCCTTTAGGGAGACATTTTTTCAGTCCTGATGTTAACCTTGCATTCTGGAACTTGTAGTGTTGGAATTTCCTGTTATAAACCGAAGACTACAAGTCCCAGAATGAAAAGTTAAAACCAGGACTGGATTAGTGTTTTCCGAATGGAATGAGTGTTGTTGGCATGTGTGCTTCACCACAAGGGAGTCTGAACCCACAACATCTTCCATGTGTACAACATTGAGTATCTTCTGCACCACCTGTGCAGGAGAACTAACAAGGTCCATCCTTAATGACTCCCTCACCTGTGGCAACTTCCCGTAACCCTTCAAAACCGAGCATGTCAAACCTCTTCTTAAAAAAGCATCCCTCAACCCTCTCCTACCAATCAACTACAGGCCCATTTCCAACACCTGATTCTTGGCAAAGCTAATCAACCACACTGTTTACTCACAGCTCAATGGTTTTGTGGAATCAAACAATCTCCTAGACCCCACGCAATCAGGTTTCCATCTGCACCACAGAATAGAAACCACACTGATCTCTATCAGGGATGACCTCAAAGTCAGTGCAGACTCAGAAGGATGCACAGCGCTTGTTCTTCTTGACCTCTCTGCAGTGTTTGACACCTCCTTGACCTCCTTGACGATCCTCCTTGACAGGCTGCACTGGAATATGAGATGCAGCGCTCAACTGGATTGCTTTGTTCCTCTCTAACAGACAGCAAATCATCCATCTCCTCCTTTCCTCTCCACCGCACACCCAGTGAACACTGGAGTACCTCAAGGCGCCTGCCTCTGGCCCCTTCTTTTCAACCTTTACATGACCCCTCTGCCCGGGATCAGCCGCACATACAACCTCACCTGCTATTACTATGCCTATGACATACAGATAATCTGGAGAATTCCTAAATCGACCTTCAACCCTTGCCTGGCCTAGCAACATGTCTCTGACATTGAGCGATGAATGATGACTGACCATCTCTTGCTGAACCCAGGGAAAATGGAGATCATGTTATGCGGCAAACCAGCTCTATTCCCCCAACCTGCTCCCTGGCCACCCTCACTAGCTGTTACACTCACCTGGTATCCACAGGGACGCCACCCAGCCGAGTTACTCGCTGGTATGCTTCTCAGCTTTGCCCTGATGTGGTCTGCGGGGAAGGTTCTGCTTTGTGGTAGAATTAGGCGTTCTCTCCGCCCTGCCTTCTTTGCAGGGGCGTGTTGTCTTTCATGGGCGAGTGCGGTCCAGTTACTTCACTGATGCCGGCCCGTTTGATATTGTTCAGGTAGGTCTTATTGCTGTTCTTTAATTTTGTTGCTATCCTGCATGCCTTTCTTTGTTTAAAATGTCTCTTTTTTCTCCCTTAGGAATGCAGAGCTTCAGCGTGGCGAACTGGCTTGGTTGAGCTCCACTGGTAAATGATGGTACATTAAGAGCGCTATGATGCGGTAAGTAAGCGCTATGCGCAGCGCTGCAAAGTCTTGCCTTTGCTAACCTGTGTTTTCCTTCCTTGTAGGTCGCAGTGTTCTTCAGCGCGAGTGGAATGTCCGGAGTGGTGCCAGCCGAGAGGCGACCAGCCAGGTAAGCCTTTTGAGCAGTTTGTAATTTGTAAATGTCTCTCCTGCATTCTTTAATGTTGCCTCTATCTTCCTCTTTCAGGTCGTTCTGTCCGGGAGGCGTGCAGATTCGAGGAAGCTGTTCTCAGTAGCTGTGAGTGTTTAAAGATGAAGACTGCAGGTAAGATGCTGCTGCTGCTAATGATGTTCCTTTTGTCTCCTTGCAGGTTCTGCTTCTCCGAGGTTCGAGGGAATAGCTGGACACGGTGAGCATCACGTTGCAATCTGCAAAGTACCGCTAAGCGTGTTGCCTTGCTCGGGTGTGGTTTAAATAGCCCCAACAAAATAGTCCAGGTAAAGTAGTCCCTAGGCTACCACACCCAGAACACTAGACCGCATAGCTTGGTTCTTAGGAACCAAGCTATGTGGATGCCTCCATGTTGGCTGACAATACAATAAAGTAGTTCCCAAGCACATTGTTTTTCATGGTGTATGAGTCTGGCGCCATAGGCACCACTACTGGCCCCATGAGGGCTTTTGAAGAGGATGCCAGGCTCTAGAGGCCCAAGTCCTGACTCCACCTGGCCAATGGGTTTGCCAGAGGGGGTTTTGGGCGAGAGTCGTGACACTAGCCCCCACCACCACCACCACTGTCCAAAACCTCAGCTGCAAAATGTGCTCGGACCTTGCTCTGTCTCACCACATCAACAATGCACACTAATCCTGTCATTTCCACCTCAGGCTTCTGAAGCGCATCTTCCCTTACCTCACCTACCCCAATAGACTGGCTGCAATTATGTCCATTGTCATGTCCAGACTTCAAGATGCAAACTCCCTCTACCTGGGTGCACAAGCCTACCAATTAAACAAAATACAACGAGTCCAAAACTCGGCTGCCCGACTGCTTCTTGCACCGGTACAAAGGGATCACATCTCACCTGCTCTGCGCACCCTACATTGGCTCCTGATTGGACATAGGGCAACTTTCAAAATCCTGTGTATTACTCACCGATCGGTGCCCAAAACAGGATCCAAATACCTACAAGAAAAAATCACACCTTACCTACCAACCCGCAACCTGAGGTCAAGCATGGCCCTCCTCCTAGTGGTCCCTGCCTCCAATTCAGCAAGGAATGGAGGGTCTGCATACTCAACCCTGGTGCCAACTTTGTGGAACTCACTGCCTCCCAGAATTAGACGCCACCAAGACTACATGGCCTTCCAGAAGTCACTCAAAACCTGGCTCTTCCCCAGAAAACATGTACAGGACCGCTCTGACCACTTGACCCACCACCACATTCAAGAATTGCCTTGGTAACCCCTTCAATATGGGCAGCTAAGAACAACTGGGACACGGGAACTAGCTCCAATTTTCAATTAAATTAAATCAAATTGAATGCTCTGCATGCTATGAATGCTATGCGCCGGCTGGCCCCCTACATGCTCGGCAAAATGCTCTCTGCGGTTGAATGTGGTACCCTTATCCAGCCTAGACGTTAATAACCCAGACTCCAAACAATGGGCATAGAAGCACTCGTGCCTACACTATGACTTGGTCTGCTATGTGTCCTTTGTCCTCCACCAGGTATACACAGCGCTCTCAGGCCAGGTGATTTCTACCTCCGACTATCTGCCACCATTGACCCAGACTTGAAATACGAATCCTAGTAGCACTTACGTACCTACGCCATGACAGAGTTGGATCATGGTCCTCCTCCACCAAGAATACGCTCCGTTCTGAGGCCAAGAGATATCTATCCCCAATTATATGTATCGATTGTGCTAGATTCATAACCCAAGCACGAATAGCCCTTATGTAACCTATGACTGGCCCAGCAGTATGTCCATTATCCTGAAAAAGACAACACTATGCCCTCAGGCCAGGAGATTTCTGCCTCCAACTACCTGGAACCATTGCCCTAGACTTCAAACTTGAATCCTAGTAGCACTCACATACCTGCACCATGACAGAGTTAGATCATTGCCTTCTTCCAACAGGTACAAACTATACTCTGAGGCCAAGAGATATCCATCCCCAATTACCTGGATCGATTATGCTTGACTCATAATCCAGGCACGAATGGCACTTATGTCCCAACACCACGACTGAGCTTGATCATTGCCTCCTCCAGATATGCACTACCTAATCAGTCTTGCATATGTCTATCCTCGCTTACCTTACTTATCTGTTTGTTGTTTGTTTGTTTGCTTGTTTTATTATTTATAATGCGCGTCAGACCTAGGGGTATCAGGGCTCAGCAGTTAAAAGGATATGCAAAGCTTAGTTACAAGAATTGAGGTATAAATTACCTTATTTACAAAGCATTACTTACAGAAAGGCATGTACAAGTGATACAGATAACGTACAGAAAAGGTATATACAAGTGTTTGCAGATAGTACAGGATAAGCAAGGATATTTACAAATATTACAGGCAGCGGGTAAAGAGATATGGTTACCACCGTGGGGGTAGCCAGAAGTGAGACTCAAGGAAAAGATGCATTACATAAAAAGGCATAAAATGTTATTTAACGGTAACAGAATGTCATTGCTAGTTGCTGTACAGGGTTCAATGTTGTACAGTTTAGTGGTCATTGGATTTCAGCCACAGGATGATGTTAGTTCTTAAGTTTTGGTAAGATTGGTCTAATCTCAGTGAAGAAGGCAGAGAGTTCCATAATTTGGCCTCTTTCACAGGGAAACTGTTTCCTCCAGTCGTGGATATTTTAAATCTAGGGATGGACAAGCAATCCATGTTTACTGATCTGAATGATCTCAGGGAAGTCCGTTTATGGAATCTCTCAGCAAGGTAGATTGGGGCAGCTTTATTGAGAGATGCATGGGTGAGAGGCAGGGTTTTTAGGAGGATTTTGTCATTAGTCCAGAGCAAGTTGTTCTGACGACTGCTCTCGGAAATGTGATCTCTTCTGGAAATGCCTAATGCCGCTCTAAGGGCATTATTTTGTAAGGTTTGGATTCTTCTGACAGTGGATTTGGTAGAGCCTAGGTAAAGGGCCTTGCAGTAGTCCAGGCGGGACAGGATGAGGGCTCTGGCCAGGATGGTGCAGCTGCTGTTAGAGAGAAATGGCTTACCGGTTCTGATAAGTTTACACGTGTATGCCGTGGTGGACGCTAGTGAATTGACCTGTTTGGCAAAGGAGAGAGTTGAGTCGAGATAAAAAACTAATGTTTTAACCTCCTGTTCTACCTTAATGCGGTTGCCGTCAATTAAGAATGAGGAGTAGTCAGGTCCTAGTTTTTGTAGGTTAGTGGGGGTGCCCAAAATGATAAGTTCTGTTTTCTCATGATTCAGGCATAGACCATGCGTGGCCATCCATGCCTGGATGATGATGTACACTCTGTTCTCCAAGGCCAAATCCTTCTCATAATCCCCTGAACGTGGGAGGAGGATCTGGGTATCATCTGCATAGTTGGTGTAGGTGATACCGAGATGATTCAGATCATCGAAAAGGGGCTTGGTGAAAATGTTGTACAGTGTGGGCGAGACACAGGACCCCTGAGGCACGCCGCAGGTGATGGGTATGGGGTCAGCCACTGCTAAAGGCGAGAAGACCCTCATTGTTCTGCTGCTTAGGAAGGATCTAATCCATGTAGTGGCATCCTTGGAGAAGTGTGCTGCTGTGTCAAGATGGTTGCATAGGATTGTATGGTCAACCAGGTCGAACACAGCCGACAGGTCTAGAAGGAGGAGCAGAGCTGATTTACCATTGTCCCTGAGCTCATCGACTTGAGTCTTGAGATCAATGAGGGCCGTCTCCATTCCATGTTGTGGACGGAAACCTGATTGTCTGGCTCCAAATAAGTGGTGTAATTCTAGATATTTTTGTATTTGCATATAGTCCACCTTGTCCAGAATGTTTAGAAGAAAGGGCACTGTTATAATTGGCCTGTAGTTAGTGGGCGTTGATGGATCTACGGTTGTTTTTTTTAGGAATGGGAGTACCCAGGATTGTTTGAGGTTGGTGGGGATGATACCGGTGGCGAAGGACGCATTGATGAGCTTAGTTATGAAGGGTGGCAGATCTCGAGCCGCATCCTTGATAAGCTGTGCAGGGCAAAGATCACCCTGACAGCTGGAGGGTTTGAGGGACAGAATAATTCTTTCCACCTCAAGAATAGATACTTTGGAGAAGTTGAATCGAGTAGGTTGGGCTTTGTTAGTGTTCCCAGTTATTTTAGGTGGGGGTAGGTCCTTTAAAGAAGCTTTTTTATTGGATATTTTGTTTTGTAAGGTGGGCATTTTATTGGTTAGTGCATGTTGGATGTCTGAGCACCATTTTTTATCTTTGGTACAGGTGTCTGGAATTGCTATGTGAGTCTCTACTTCTTTAAGAATGGTAAATAGTTCCTTCATATTGGATTTGGCTTGGGAAATGTGGGTGTCAAAGGATAGTCATTTAGCAAGGCATATTTTTTTTTGTAGAGGGATGACAATTTGGTAAGCTTAAGTTTGTTCGCTTCTGAGGGTAGTATTTTCCACGCAGCTTCGCAGTTTCTTTTTTGTTGCCTAAGGTTTTTTAGAAAAGGTGTAAACCATTTGTCTAGGTGAACGGCTTACTTGGTTTAAGTTTGAGGGGGCGATCTGGTCCAAGGATGAGGCCATAATTTTATTGTCCTCTTCGACCAGGCTCTCAGGGTCAGTGCTGTCAGGCAGAAAATTAAGGGTGGGGAGTACGGCAGGGATAAGCCTATCCACTCTGATACTCCTTTTGTTTCTGGTCAATATAGGTGGAGCCCTGGGGTCGAGTGGGGCTGGGGGTCTGTCGGTGGAGCGCATGAATATGAGTAAGTAGTCGTTAGTCCAGGCTAGCAGTGCGACGGAGAGGATCGAGTATTCTACCTTTGTTATAGGTAGATGTTTTGATTCTCTGGGTGAATCCTAATTCTGATAGAATATTTGCTGTTGCTAAGGCAGGCTAGTCCGAAGGGTCATTGAATCCCAGGTTAAAGTCACCAAGTAGAAGTACTTCCATTGAACTTTAAGATTACGAGATAGGATTGTGTTAATATCCTCTTCAAATGTCCCTGTTGGGCCTGGGGGGCGATGTATCAGATGGATATTGAGGGTTTAGACGTTAGTCAGAGGTACTTTAACTGATAATACTTCACAAGATTGAATGTCGATCGGGGTGGCTAATCTCATAGAAAGACTACATTTGTGATAATGGCAATACCTCCACCTCTGGACCCTTGTCTGTCTTGTCTCAAGAGAGTGTAGCCTTCAGGGACTGCAAGCATAAGCATGGGACCTGCTGCAGTGTGTAACAATGTCTCGGTGATGGCGAGGAAGTCTAGGTTATCACTCTGGATTAGGTCAGCAATTTCTGTGGCGTGTGCTACTAAGCATCTGGAGTTTATGAGGTCTCCTTTAATGGGAAGGCTCATAGCAATTAAGGTTGTCAGGTGGGGAGCTAGATAGAATTTAGGTTTGCAATTCTGGGCTATACAATTTTTTGTCCTGGGGAGGCAGTTGTGGGATAGGTTAGTGCTTGCAAGCGTAGGGCTGGGCAAGGTTTTGGGGGTCCTTTTTCATGTAGTGGTAGGAAGTGAGCTGATGGGAGGCTCAAATATTTTGGCTAGTCTAGGTCTGAGATGAATGTTCCTAGCCTTGGTAGTGCAGGGATTACTCGGTATTGGGTGTTTAAAGTCATTTGTATATAAGAGTTGTTTGGTAGTATTATTATTGGCCAAATGGGTGGGCGACATGGTGGATAGATTCCCAAAAGTTGGTATATGAAGTTTTATGAGATAGAGTATAAAATCTGGAAATCTTTTGAGCAGTACTTCATACCAATGGCCTACTAGCACTTCTATCTTTGCTAATTCTACTTATCAGCGAATGTATTGAGCAGAATTACATACCAAGGCCCCTCTAGCACCTATATTGAAACAATGATTTGGGCCAGACCTGGTTGTCATTGTCCAACAGACATGAATGTTCTCTTTTCATGTGATGCTTAATCTGTTCTGTCACTTAAGGATCTTTGAGATGGTGTAATTTCAAAAGTTTGAGCCATAAACTAGGACGGGAATACCCGACCACCCACTGAAAACAATTGCCCAGGACCCGAAAAAATGTAGACCCTATAGCGCTATGCTCTAACTTTAGTACCACCTTCAAGGGAATACACTCTAGAAATCAGGCAACAAAACTGGTGAGACAAGCACCTGCAAGGGGCATCGATATGTTGTACATAACTGTGTTAGTCAGACACAGCACAAACAACAATGCCTGGCCACATTATGGACCTTTGGGTTCACTGAGTGGCAGTCACCATATCTAGGAAATACCTGTGCATCCGTTAGTACAGAACTTGATGCAACCACATGCTGAGAAGGTGTTGGGAAGGGGACACGATCTTCACGCACCCCCAAGATCTTCACGCACCCGCAAGCACTTTAGAATGAGGCAAAGGCTGCTGCACGTACTGTAAGAGACCAGGGGTCAGAGGGGTGCCCTTAAAGGTGTCTGTATGATTTCTTCATTGCCTTTTTACAGGCACAGTGCACATGCAGGAATAGCAGCCATCGTAGATATTAGTAGCCATCCTAGTTATTAGCAGCCATACTTTGGCACAAAGATTAAATGTAGTGCGGAGGTCAGCACCCCAGACCTAGGCTGCAAACATGAGCAAAGGAATAGGTTGTATGCGAGGCACTGATGAGAAAGATCTGAGCTACACAGATCCATAAACCCTTCATTGTCCTAAAAATGTTGCCAACCTTCGTGCCATGGGAAGAATGTGTTCCCATTTCACTATCTCACGTTGCCACTGTCAATACCCCGTCTTTCTTGCTCTCAAAGAGATACATTGCACCTCCCATGTACAACAGGGACCTGGGAATCGGTAGATGATCATAGGGGGCAATCTGGGGATCCCACTCATTACCATGTGCTGATCGCTAAGGGTAATGAGACAAATGACGTTTTGGCTTCAGAGAAAGAGCTGCCTGAGATATGAGAATCCTAGGAACTCATGTAAGATTGCTTAGTATGTTGGTTGGAAGGCTGTGAACCCTCACTGTGGCCTACTCAGGTGCTCTGCACAGTAGGTCTGCTGTGACATTTGCCCATTAGGTGCTATGCTACTCTGGGCAGCGAATAGTGTTTCTCTGGTGTTCGTCAGGCAACCAGGCCAAGGGCCAGAATCCCTTGTCATTTATCCCAGAAGTCTACCTCAGTGTTGCTTGCAAGCCTCTAAACCCTCTCACAAAGTACACACAGCTACAGCCTACAAAATAATTCCCTCTGCCCGCTTCTCACCTGAGGCAGCTCCATCTGAAGGGCCTTCTCCCCGGGTGGGGTGATGAGATGAGAAGCAGGAGAGATAAAAGTTGGAGTGTGGATTACTTGAAGGGCTCCACATAATCTTACCTTGGCTAGAAAGAGAGTGACACGCCTCCAGGAAGGTTACGGGAAGCCTCATGCAAAATCACAGAAATCCTCCTTTCCGTGTCTGTGAGTAGACAAGATTCAAGCATGATTGGTACCTCCACCCCATATTGCCTTTGGCCCAATACTGGCCCAACCCCATAATAGCACAAATCCGTTGTTGCAAATGTTCTGGCATCCGGTTAGATACTGTATGGTGCAACTTTGGGGTCCAGCGAAAAATTGTACCACACCACATTCTGCCAACCAAAGAAGGATGGCACCACTTTTCAGCAATTCTCACTAAATTGCTGGCTTCTCTAAAACCCTAGGAAAGAGCATGACTGCTCCATTGATACCAGTTCACTTGTCTCCACCATAGTTTTCAGCATTGACAGCTTAGGCTTCTTGCCCTCATCATCTCTACAGTAGCTTAAAATACCATACTTTACCTTAATCTGCCATTTCTCAACTCTCACTGTCATGCCTAACATTTGCAACTGTTTCATGACTTTAGAAAGCAAGGCTTTGTGCTCACATTCTGTCCTTGCATCCATCACGATACCATCACAGAAGCATGTTACACCATCGAGATCTCAAAATAAATGTTGTCTTATCCGTTGGGAAACTATTGAGGCGGACCTTAGTCCGCAGGGCATGAATGTATATTGATGTTCTCCCAATGGAGTCACAAAGAAGTCCAGGGTCCCAGCTCTGGATGAAGCACCCCCTAGGGATATGATGATGATGCATTCCAAGTGGAGGGCTAACTGACTTTACTCCCAGTGGATGTTTAATTTACACAAACACAGAAGGGAGTCCAATGCTATGTCTGCAGAGAAGCAAAGAAAATAAATCCCCTAAAGGCCTAGAGTGAGCAGACAAAATATGTATTCTACATTCAGCCCTATAGACAATGCATTTGAGTGTTCTCTTATATGGCCTTGTTTAAATCTCTGAAGTCTCTGCGCATCCGTATGCACTTAATCAGCCTCCTGGTTGCAATTGGGGCTAGCCGCTCACTCACTTTCCACTGTTGGCTCTATCACATCTTTGGCATATAATCTATATAATTCCCCTTTTCACTTCTTGTGGTGCGTGTGCCTGTTTTCCAGTGAAGAAGAGCCTGCCTTGCATAACTTTTTTCCTAACATCTACAACAGTGGGGCTTTTATAATCACTGCTGTAAGGAATTCAACCATCCTCACGGTGGGTGTGCACTCCCCTGGGCTTTTTTGAATGTCTGTATTAAATGTAATGATGGTAGACCAACCTCAGGAAAATGTGTGGTCCAATCCTCACACATTTTCCTATGCTCACAACACGACAAAAGCATAGACCTGTGTACTCTGGGTGGACACAGCTTACAGGCACAGTCCGCTGTGTCGTATTTAGTTGGAATGTAACAGCCAGGAGTACACCATGTCATCTGCAGGAAAGGGCAGCACCAAGCCTCCCCCTGCCATGGCCAGCCTGATTAACTAACAAAGGTTCCATGGATGTGCCCTGCTCTTTTGTAAAGTCCTGCAGCTGGTGGAAGTGATTAACATACCACTTAGAGGGTAATTCAAACAGATTCATGTGGGGCCTAGCAAAAGAGGTTAACAAAGGAGACAGGAAACCCAACAATCTTTCATATGTAACTGTGTCAATATGAATCCAACTCCCGCCCTCAGTATCAATGACAGTGAGCTGTCGTGCCTGGGACTGTGAGTTCACAGTAGACCACCCCAGTAGGGGAACCCCATTCATAATGTATGAGAATGTGGTTTGCAGGAGCCAGAGAGTCTAGTCTCACCGCAGATTCAAGGGAGAATTGCCACTTTAATCAGGAACCACAGAGAGATCCATTAACCAGAGTGACTCTTCGATCAACTCAGAGGACCCTCCAGCCTCTCCGCAATCGGTACCCAGCCAGCACACAGTGTGCCCTACTAGGCTCTGCAGCAAGCTCCCTGGACAGGGAGTGCCAGAAGGTCTCTGAACCTACAACCGAGGACAAGTCAGCTACCTGCAACACACTCCACAGCTGTGGGCTGTCCGCCTTAAAGGAGGCCACACGCCCATTGAAGAAGCTCAGAGAAGTGTCTCAACAAGCATCTACCGCTGTCTGCCTTAAAGGACATTTTTTGAGCCAGTCGAGTTCCTCGAGCTGCAACCACCTTCAACGCTGACTGTTGTCAAGAGGCAGACAGCTCTGAGAAATGATTCCTGACCCCGAGCCGCTGTGTAGGCCAGCCTGCAGCCGATCGTCCAGCTTCACTCGCAAAACTGTCTTGCGGCCTGATATCCGCAGCAGACTCCCATCTTGAACTCTGTCACAGAAGCCTGCAAAGTGTCCTGAAGTCAACTCGACCTTGTCGACCACCAAGAACACCTACAGCACGAGGTACATTGTGTTTCTATCCCCCTGGCACTTTACAGAAGGCCCCTAAAGACACATTAAGACCCCTTGCTCCCCTTATGCTGAAGCCAAGTAAACCTAAACTATTGTGGTTATTAACCATAACAACTACCGTCCTGTCAGTATCCAGAGCACATCCCTTTTCCTTCTTTGAAACTGTCTGTCCTTTGCATTCCTTTCCAGGGTGGATTTCATTTCATGGTGTTGCTAGAACTGTCTGTTGTGATATAAATTAAGTGGATATTTTTCATACGATTCACGACCTTGCAGAGATAAGCCTGTCATTCCGTCCACATTACCAAAATTTGACAATATTGGACAAGTAGGTTTATAATTTACTTGTTATTCCAATCTGTTCAAATCCCTTTTGGTGTATTAGCGGTGTGGGGCTGATTGATGGTTTAGAAATTGATATTCACCCCTAGGACACTGGTACCTCAGAATTTGATTTGCCACAATTGCCCTTATGAGTGCTGTCCCACAATGCCCTGATGACTGCTGAGTTGCCACTTCAGTGTTCCGTGAACGGTGCATCCAGGCCAGGGCGCTTCTGCAAGGCATCAGGTTCCAACTCTGATGAGGTCTATCCGCCCTACCTTTGGGAGTGGAGCTGAGATCCTAAGTGCACACTCGCTATAGCTGGCATCTTGCTGTGCCCCTTACCTGAGAAAGCTGTAGCAGGAGTCATAGGTGGAGAGAGAATTGACATCAGAAAACAAGTGGCCCGAAGTGGCACGGAGAAGAAAAAAAAGAAAACCATTGGTCACTGATTAGGGTATAGCTGAGGAAGCGGGATGAAGGGGTAATGCCCAAACTGCTTACCAGTAATCTTCATTGCTCCCCAAGTCCCACTCTGCCTCATCCTTGTCCCCTTTCCACCACTCCTCCCATGTGGTTGCCAGCCAGTGTCATATTTTGGAGTGCTGTGCATCACTATAGGGGCCGTGAAAGTGGATGGGGCAGTATTTGTAGCTCAGGGGGAGGGATTGTATTTTTGAAAGAAAGTTAATGATTGCTGATCAGTGTGTTTACAGAGGAAAAACGTGCCTCATATGATTATAACTAGGATGAGGAAAAGGAACGAAGCGGTGTGTAATGGGACCGTTACTGCTATAGCGCAAACAGCTCAGGAGGGAAGTCTCGGGGAAGGGGAGGAAGGAAGGCAATCGTTTCTGGACCGTGATAGAGTTAACCTTGCTACAGCATGTAGTGTAGCAGAGACAGGGTCGCACAGAACCTCAGCGCTGTACCAGAACCAACATGATGCAGCATGTGTCACGCGCGCGGGGGCACCCTCAAACTGAGGGAGGGAGTGAGGCAACAGAGCATCATGGCTGTGACATCACTAGCATTCCTGGAGCCCATGTGACATAGAGAAAGCAAGAGAGAGCGAGAGAGAGAGAGACTGCAAC